>NW_014559267.1:1314310-1328376 GCF_001313825.1 Dinoponera quadriceps
GGGGGGGGGGGGGAGGGAGAAGACGACGAAGAAGATGAAGAGGAAGAAGAAGAAGAAAAAGAAGATGACGACGACGAAGGAGAAGCGAAGGAATAGAAGTCGACGAGGTGCGGCCGGGCGCGCCGATTCAGCGTGACGCGCGATGGAGGGATCGCTTCGCACGAGCCAGGAGAGAACCCGTGGAGAAACACTTCGCAATATTCCCTATTCCCGGTGCCGGTGCGCGGTGTACGTACATGTACACGGGCGGCGCGCGGGTGGAACTCTTCTCGGTTTAAAGCGATCAGTCCCACCCACTTTGCGACACGTACAAAGCGTCGAAAGTATACAAAGCTCGAAGGCTCGAGAGAGCGAAGCCCGACAGCCGAAGCAGCGAACCGTTCGGGGGACCCTTTCTTCGTTCGCGAACGAGCGAGCGAGCGAGCTACTGCTTCTCGCATCTTCGCGCCACGGCATCGACGACGTCGACGACGCCGACGACACCGACGCCAACGATGGCGGCGGCGGCGACGACGACTACGACGCTCGACGGCGTTCCAGCTTTGTAATCTAACAAATTCAGCTTATTTATATTCAATGTGGTGGCGCCCGCGCTGCTCCTACGTGCGATGCACGTACGTATTCCACTAACGCGAAAGACCTCCTCCTCCCTCTCCCCTTGTTCTCCTTCTCGTTCTCTACTCCTCTCGTTTCAACCCGTCGCAACCCCTGCCGACCGCCTTTACCGGCATGTGCGTACATGTTTTGCGCGAGTTTATTGCTCGCGGGCTCACCATGCAAGAGTGCGCGCGCGCGACCCTGTTCGTGTCGGGAATCGGGTAAGACGCGGAAAGACGAGGTTTCTCGGTTTCAATCGTCGCTACGCTCGCAAATTTGAAGGCGCACCGGCGATATATTTGACAACGACGCGAAATCTCGTCCTGAATCGATGCCAGCGCGGATAAGCGATCTCGTCGTTTGCGAAATCGGCGCGTCACCACCGCGTCGTCACCTAACGGCAAGTCGGTTAATCTTCATCTATGAAAGATACGAATTTCCAATTAAGAGCGTAAGAGGAGAGAAATGGAAAGAGAGAGAGAGAGTGCTGGTCGGGGGAATTTATTTCATTCCGCGCAGCCACCACACCGTATTACGTTACGCGCTCCGCCGGATAAACCATGACGATCATGCAAATTATTCAGCGTGCTTGAGAACGAACGGACGGAAAATCCCAAAACGCGAGGGGCGGGTGTCTTAAAATCGAGCCGGGGAAACGCGCGCCGGTGTCCCTATAATAACAAGAGTCTGGACACCATTGCTGTGGCCGCCATATTCAACCTATAAACGGGAAGTTTACAGCCATAATACGCGAAATGCTCAAATACTATTAACCCTCTGACCGTAAAGTCGGGGTCGAATGCAACCCCACGGCTCGCTTATTTTGCAGCTTGTACGCGCTGTTTCTGTTTTTGAGGAACGTTTCACGTTATTATTTACTTCTTTCGCCCATTTCGTGCATGGATTACATGAAAACATGAGAAAACCGAGCATGGGGTCGGATCCAACCCCATTTTCTCGGATAGGCTTTGTAAATTCACCTTGTCGTTAGAGAATTCAAATATGTGCAGAAACTAAATTAAATTAATCACAGTGTGAAACACACAAATTCACTTTTCTTTTAACATTTTCTTCGTAGGCTTTATGAATGGGTGAATCTTTGCTCGTGTTGTCATTCAGCTGGTCGCTTTGGTTGCAAGAAGGAATATTAGGATAGTTTACTTTATTTGGCTTAAGTAAATATTACTTGAATGCAGCACGCTGAAAGAAAAAAAGTGTCACATTCGAGTAACATTTATTTGATCCAAATAAAATAGACTACTCCGATACTCCTTAGCAAATATTTATTCGGACGTAGCAATGTTTTTTCACTGTGCAACACATATTTTCCGAGGTCCTATTTAATTAACAGCATATAAGGGAATTAGCGGTCTAATAATACATAGAAATCTGCGAGACTCTTATTACAGGAGCTCTAGAACGCAGTGCTACACAACGCTCTGCCGTCTCTCCTCCGTAGCTCGGTCACTCGTCGCGCGGAGAAACTTCGCCAACGACGAAGTCGTTGACGAAGTTCTCCGTATTGCATTTTATTGTACGCACGATGCGTGCACCACCCATCCCATAAAACATAGCCATGCATGAAAGTGCATTCCAGTTATCTCGACAATGCTCGCCCGCCCCCGCCGTCCTCTTCCTCTCCATCTTCTTCTTCTTCTTCTCCTTGGCTTTCACGTCCCCCTACGCTCCCCCCCCTATTCTCGACAACGTTTTATACGATTGTCGGACTATTGGCTTGAAAAGATACGAATGCTTGTTTATTTTCCCGCACGAACGTCGACGCGGCTTCCACTCCTCCTCGGTACCGCCCGTTGTATACAGCTATACGTGCACATAGATACGCAGACACTAAGTCATGAACTTTTCAATATCGTTGCAAATTACATGAAGTCTGCTTACTCGTGCGCGCGCGACCACGATATCGTGATGCCCAATGATATTACGAGTTTACAATTGCCCGCGCGCGCGCGCGCGAGTTTTATTCCGCGATCTTCCCTCAAGTCGCGCGTCTCCGTCGTTTTTCAACGCTCGTCCCGTCGAATTCGGCGTGTTTCGCTTGGCAATTATACATCGAAAAGACGAACGACGACACGGGATTTAACCGCACCCGCCCGCCAGCCAGCCAGCCAGCCGGCGACTGTGGCCGACGGCCCGTTAATTTTATTTGTTAATGTATTATTTAAGGTTCAAGGGCCTCGGGCCCGTTGTTCTAAGAGCCGGCATAAGCGGGAGAGTGGAATTATTGATCGGCCACGTACCGGGTGTCGCGTCGACCACAACGAACGCCGGCGAGTCGGCGAATCGTAAACGATTTTTATTAAGTCCTTTTCTCTCGCCATCTCGCGTGAAGAACGACTTTCGACCGGTGTGCTCGTGACTTAAACAATGTCGCATAAATAAACGAGCACGCGGCACCGCAGTGTACACGCCGGGCCGGTGGCGTACATGTCAAAGATAATTCAGCTGCCTCGCATACGCGGCGAAAAACGCAGTTATGGCGAATGAAGTAGCCACCTCTCTCTCTCTCTCTCTCTCTCTCTCTGTATTAAAGCAAGCAAGGCATCGTCGTATTTTTGTACGTGCTCGCTTTAACCGTGGTCTTACCCGGTCTAACCCGCTACGTCACTTCCACTATACCGCTTTTTCAGAGGCGCAAGCCGTCTCGTTAATGCACATTATACATGGTCTCGCTGAAATATATATCTTTGATGAAGTAATTTGACAAAGTATCGACCGTGGGCGTCACGCCGGCTCGGAGTATTCTTTGTTCTACGGACCACGGGGCTTCCGGCACAGTTCGTTTCTTCCTGGCAAACGCGCGCACGGCGCCAAGAAAATTGCTCGTTAGTCCTTATTCGGAGAACCGTTCGTGTCCGTCCGTCATACACCGGCCGTGGCCGGCGCATGCAAATCCGTATAAATGGGAATCAACGTATTATCTCGGTACACCGGTGGCTTTTAACGTTACGTTTTATTCCTCGCGGATAAGATGAATTAGGTTAAAACTGATACCGGGCCCCCTCTGCTCGACGGCCGCCGTATCTCAACCGAACGAGAATCCAAATTAGCATTGTTAATGATTTTTCCGACTGGAATAATACGGCGGGACTTTGAGATTTACAACGTACTTCGGCGTATTTCACAGGCTTGTTGTTTAAAATTCCGCGATACTTTCCGGGCACACACGAAGATGGGGCGCGTGTTATCGACGTTACGAGTCCGTGTTATCGCACGGACTGCATAATGATTTATTTCACGCGCCTTGATTTATGATGCGTTCCGGAGACACTCGACACGGCGAGTGAATAAACTCCAGAAACGTCAGAACTTAATGACGCGTTAATTAAACGAATTTACGTGATTGTATATAAAAGCCGATGGGCGCGCGTTTACATATACACGGCACGGCGTAATCGATACGACTAACCGGCGCGTAAACCGAAATTCACGTACAATTAATTTCCACGTTGTTTGAGCGAACTCGAACGTCAACTTAATATTCCACGCTCCAGTATCCGCACCTGTATATCGTCTTCTCACCTTGTACACCGCGGGACAAGGATCGACACACACGATGCATGTTGGTAACGCCAGCCGCAAATTCTCGGTGGGTAGCCCGACAACCCTACCTTTTTTTTAAAGAAAAAGAGCTGCTCGATTATCACGCCTGCTTCCTCAAAGCATGATTTCTTGCTCGATCACCCGATAGCAAAATCTCAGGTTAGACGATAGGATGCGATGTAATGGTTTACGTATTAAATGGAGCATACCAGGTCCCATGGGAGGTCTCCCTCTAACGCGTACGTTCACCGATATACATCCCCGGCTCTCTCACACAAAGCAGCGGGCGGGTTAGTTTGCGTGCACGAATACGCTCGGCGCGTCCGCGTCTGTATGCGCCGCCGCGGCAGGATGCAATTTAAATTAGACAGACTCTCGGTATTTCCTGACCGTAAGTCTTAGCCAAACGTCAGCGGCAGGTGCTCTCCTTCTTTGTCGCGCCCAGACTACGCGGCAACGCGCCTCAAAAATCTTCATGATTTATACTACGCCCGGCTCTGAATTACTTTAGCGCGCGTCCCTCCTCTGAACGCGCCCTCGAACGCGAGTGCGAAATAAATTATCTCGCGCGTTCCTATTATCGCCGTTATTGTTGTCGTTGTTATTGTTGTTATTGTTGTTATTATCGCTGTTATGTGATTTCGCAAGACACGGTCGCGGCAGACAATTCTCTCTCTGACGCGCGCGCGCGCGCGCCTCTATTAAATCGCCCCGAATTCTCCGAGGAGAATTTCGTCCGGGAGATTGGAAAGAGCTGTCGTCGAGCGTTAGAAACCGACGATATGTCAGACTATCGCTATATCTGGGGACGAAGGAGGAAGGATACCCGCCTTTTTCCGAACGCTTTATTGAATTTTCCGAGAGCACCGCGAGCGAGCGCGAACGGTCCCGCGCGACGAAAACGTACCGCAGCAGCGGCGACGGCAACAGCAGCAGCCGTGTCGTTACGACGTGACTTTAAAGGACGCGATCGAGCGCGAAGCGCGACAAGGGAAATTAATTAACCGCGTTCGAGGGGGATAGAGGGGGAGGGAGAAGGAAGAGAGAGAGAGAGAGAGAGAAGGAGAGAAAGAGAAGGGGGCTGTTTGTTCGGGCGTATTGTATTCAAACGATGCAACCTAGTTTTAATTTTAACCGGCGGGAAAACAGCCCGCGAGTTCCGACCCTTCAATTTCAGGGTTGCTCGCGAGCAACCGACCGACCGACCGACCGACCGATGGACCTGTCGCTTCGCAGTTGGCGTCTCTCTTTTCCACGCGAGCTGACCAGCCGGCGCGCTCTTGTTATTTGCATACACAACTATACGCACGCACGCGCACATTATACACACAGATACGCACACGCACACACAGGTGTGCGAAGCAACCGCCGACGAAAGAGATAATTGCGAAAGGGACGGAAAGTTACTTAGCTGAAATCGTTTGTTTTCACCGCGCTGGATATAGCGACACGGAACGTTGCACACGTAATGGCGCTCCATCATATACTTTCCAGCGGTGGAAACGTCACGTAATACAAAAGACGCGTTCCCAAAACGAACGATTAAATTGGGTCGGAGGGAAAAAGAGAGAGAGAGAGAGAGAGAGAGAAGGAAGAGGAAAAATGCGAAGCTTTATACTGCCGGTTTGCGCGCGCGTGTCGCTGCTTCGATACTTCAATGGAGACAGATGGAGTGGAGTTATTTTCTGAAGAAGAAGATACTGAAATGTAACTCGCCGCAGGATCGATTTGTAGCGAGGGAGATACATTTACACGGGAACACGTCAGGCTATATCGTGCAACGACTTCGCCCGGCCGTGAATCGATATCGTATTAGTTCTTCCAGCTGTTGCCCGACTCGCTCTCCTTATCGTAAATAATTAACAACTCCGACAGTGATCACGTAAAAGCAAATAAAAGATGAAGCGATTGTGTCGCAGTGGCTGTCAGTGAGGTACAATTTCCGCCGCACACACGATTCGCCGAGTGGAAGAAATCGCGAATCCACGAAATTCACCAATGTCCAAGACTGGACGCCCCGTTTGAATTACACGGAAAAATTCTATTCTCGTTTATGGCGTCTCTGCAAACATCCCTGCTGCGCAAAGTAAATTTTTTATAAATTCATAAAAACACGCGGGGGATTTCCCCCGGACTTGGATCAAAACTAGGTCTCGCAATTTGCGTTAAAGGTAACTCGCAATTAGCATAGCGGCGCAAGAGTTGGCCAGCCGCAATCCGCGGGAAAACTAATTATGTAATCTCACGGGAAAGGGGGCGTCTTTTTTCCTTTATTTCCTTTCTTCTTTTTTTTTGTCAATTTGCTTGGAGCGTATTCGACACACACGATGATCCGCCACGTTCGCGTTTAACGGTGAAATTCGTAATCCAGCTGGGAAAATAATGAAAATAACGGGAGGAAGACAAGCCGTCTCGGTGGAGTATTACGCCCTCGTAAGCGCATAACTTTAACACGATAGTACGAAGTGCCGGCGCGCGAATGTGTGCTTCTTGATGAATCGTTCGCATAATCCGCGATCGATCGCTCAATGGCAATATCCTACTACCAATATGTGCACGGTAGCGGGCGTGATCGAGCGGCGGGTATTTGCCGGAAAGGGACTGTTCTCGCCCGGATACTCGGGCGAATCCTAAATCGAAGATCGGAAATCGATCACTGACGGAAGATAACCGCCGATATTTGTTCGTAATTACAACCGAAATTTATTTCGATCGCCTCTGTTGAGAAATCGCGAATTACACCGTCGTTAGAGTGACGACGTTCGAATCACCTTAGAATAATTACGAGCGCGCCTCGATACGGCGAATTTCATTCTTATTTACGCCCGCAAAGAGAGAGAGAGAGAGGCATTATATACGTTACAAAATAAAATGTCCGAAAGCACACATCCGCGTGATAAGAGCAACGTTATGTACCGGCAACGGTGCAAAGATTATACGGAGAGAGATAAACCGGGACATATTAAATCCCCTTTTCGCGAGAGTTTATAATTGAAACTGTATACGTAAGACGTTAGGACGCTTTTCTCGCGAGATCAGCGCAAACAAAATCTAATATCGTTGGCGACTTGAAATCTTTTCTGAAGGATTAAAAGTGTCAAGGCGTTCCGACTCGATGGGAATATTTCTGCATCGAACTATTCTCGCCCAACAGAATCAATGTCGTAACATGACCAAACCGAAGTCCGTTAAATTTAAACTATTATTAAAGTGAATGTCTCCATTAGTAACAAAGTAACCTCATCGTGAAAATGAATTAATAAATTATTAGAACAATCCGCGGGTTGAATACATAACATTTATTTTGTTCGAAAGTTTAAACATTTCTAATCGTATTAGATTTTTTTAAAGAACGATGGATAAAATCGGCCAATTTTAGCCCTCCGGAGTAGCAGGTAAAAACGATACGTTTTCTTTTTATAGTTTTCGAACCGCTGAATCTGATTCTGACTTTCAAAAAATTTTAATTCGTCAGAAAAATATTAAAATCGGAATATGAAGTTATTAAACATCTAATACCGTAAATGATACTTACCATTCCAGGGGCCAAAATCGGCACATTGTATCTGTCATCTTTTATAATAAAATTTGAATTAATTTATACGTTCTCAAAAGTGATAGAAGTACCATTTAGTGACATGTAATTTTGCTTTTGTCCCAATTTTGTGACACATGTATGCCTATGTTACTGACAGGTAACGAACAGCCCTATATTACTGACAGGCAGAAATCATTATTCAAATGTGATATTTTATTATAAATTGATACAGAATCATGAATGTCCCTATTGCTGACTTAAACATGACAGTTTATAGGCTAAAAATTCATATTTGCACTATTTATTAAATTTTGAGGAAGTAAATTATAATCTTAATACAATTCCTTAACGTTATAATAAATAAAAATTTACAATTCACATTTTCATTCTAGAAATACGGACGTTTATATCATGTTTATTTAGATATAGTCAGTAATAAAAACAAATAAATATCCCAGTTCCTGATATATACATTAATTACAAAAAATATATACCTTCTTACCTTTTTCGCTTGCAAAATATTCTTCTCTCGATCTCATCAATATGATTTCAATCATAAAAAAAATCAAATCAAATTCAATCATAAAAAATAGCTTGATAAAAAATAGCTAAAATGAAATGTTAAAAAAACGTCTTAACGGCAATTTCTAAGAAGTCGATGAGTTGAACTGTTCGAACTGTCACTATTAGCATCACACTTATAATTATGATATTCCAGCACTCGCTATGGCTGTTAATTTTACTCGAAACTCGTCATGACAGATAACATATAAAATTTAAGATAACATATAAAAACATATTTATTTAGAATATATATAGAACTATATTATTTGACTTATTGAGAGAAGAACAGATGCGATTATCACAAATTGGAGTACTATCGTCAATAGGGACATTCAACTCGCTGGTATTTCGGTACGTAGAAAAGTGAAAGAATAGCGCGCGTAGCGTCGCTTGTTTTCGCAAGGCGTTACGAATAAAAGCAAAGCTCGCTCACAGGTAAATAATAAACTTGACGGTGAATTCGGCCGGTGGTCTTCAAAAGTTTTTCCTGCGGAAAGACGACGGTCGCGCGGCCGTTTACGCATATTACGCGCACACTTACGCGACGACATACGGGAAGTCCTCAAAGTACGAGACAGAGAGGACGTAAAATTTTCGGGTTGGACTTTCTCACAAATACTTTACACGCGTCAGGGTATACCGCGTCCCAGTAAATATACGGCATACGGTATACAGGGATATGTGACGCCCCGGCTGTACATGGGACAGGTATTTCCACGGAATAGTATCGCTATATTCGCAACGCGCGACAAGGGCGAGGCACTCGAGATATCCCAATACATATTTCTTTCAGGCCACCCCGGGGAACGGGCTCTCTCTCTCTCTCTTTCTCTCTCTTTCCGTTACGATTGAACTGCAGAAATTATTAGACCGTTCCTTTCCCAGAACTTCCTTCGTCTCCCTCGCCTCACTTAGTTACTCCCGCGCCACTATAGCACCGCCATTCGTCCTTCCTTTTTCCTCTTTTTTCTCATTCAGCTAACCCGGTTCCCCCCCCCCCCTCCCAACTTGGAACAGATCACGTCTCCATAACGCGACGGGTGTCGGGAGCCACGTACGCCGGAATTGAAGGGATTAAGAATCGCGTTCTATCATCCGCGCGTTCGGTGCTGAGACGCGCGCATCGAATGCACCGAAGGAACGAAGTTTCCCAACGTTCAGTGCGATATCGGCCGAACGTCAACGCGAGATCTCGTCAAGCGTAAATGGAAATGTTTCGCGAAATTATTATTTGTTATTTCGAATAGGTCCGGCAAAGTTTCGGAAATGGCGGTCTATAATAATGAAAGTTTTAATTAAAAAGTGGCTGCAGTCCCCGACGACGTCGGGACGCAAGGCCGAAAGCTGCCGGGGCCGGGATTTCGAGATTGACCCAGTAATCTTCACTATTCTCGACAATTGCCTCGTCGACCTCGCGGCGCATCCACTGTCGAGCAAGATTGGCGAAAGGCATCGCGGCAGCGAATTAAATGAAGCGCACGGACGTGGAGTCGACTTAGCCTTCGGTATCCCCGACATGTAATATTCATGCTGCAGCCGGTACAATTTGCAAACAGGTTTCTTTATTTTTTTTCTTATTTCTCCCCCCCCCCCCCTTTCTTTCTTTCTTTCTATCATTTGAGAAAGTCAACGGACGTAAAGTACACAGAGGGAAGTCGAAGACATTTACATTTTCCCGCGAAAGGGAGCCCGGGGCTCTAAGAAGTTTAGACATTACGTCGTAACGACAGAGCGAGACGATTATATATTACCCCCTAATCTTGTCACTGGCTAATTACCTGACTTATGACACGGAATTACGGCGCCTCACGGTTCGTTAACGTGGCTTATGATTATGAATTCGGTTTGAAATAATTACGTCGGAAAGTTCTCACACGCAGATGTCCCCGCGAAGTAGAATCAATCAAGTTGCCTCGGCAAGAAAAATACAGAGGGCTTAAACGCACCCGAGATTAGAGAAACGATTAGTGCGAGATAAATGGATCAGCGTGAAATACACTGCCGTCGCGAGTGTTTCTTCTTTTTTTTCTTTTTTTTTCATAGGTATTCGCGCATTTGCACAAATTTCGCGTTTAGCTAAATATATTACGTTAACGGTGTGAACGGTGATAATCGTAAAACTTTCGTTCTCACGAATCTTGCGCGATCTTAACCATTTTTAATTCTTTTTATAACACACGTCGTTTTAGAACATGCAGTTGTGATTTGTGTATACAAATTTCGGATATGTTGACGATAAACAAACTAACACGCATGTACACCGCAACGCCAATATTTATAGTACAGCCTATGAGAGTTTATGTTTGGTGCGTGTCCAGTCTTCCAGTTTCGCTTTCACGCGAACTCCATGGGGAAAAAAGTGCTCCTTCGATAATAGCAGAATGTTTTCAAAACGTCTCTTTTACAAGATCGTTCTAATCTTGCTGATGCACGCCGGGAGGCTGGGAAATTTCCCTAAGCGCACGCGAACGTAGCGATATTCAGCTCACGCTTCACATCGATGCTCTCAATGTTTTAAAAGCTTTTAGGAGCGATCGTAGAACCGCGCGCGCTGTGTTAATTTCTAAGGTGTCGGTGCATATCAATTTTCACATCATCCGCACGCGAGATCGACGCTCGCGTTGCCGAGCCACTTACCGAAACTTATGGTGTTATTAAATCCTGTCCCGGGAAACTTGGCGGTGGTAGATAAAACTCGCCAAGGCGAGCCGCTACGTACCGAGCTCGTTTAATCGAGCTAACCTTGTCATCGCGCGCGGTTGCACCCGGCTTCTCGCATCCGAAAAGTTTGCGAGTTTTACGGGCAAAACAAAAGCGTGTCCGACGGCTGACGGAAATCGGGCTTCCTCGGGCGGAGGTTGAAGATTTCGTGAAAAATACCAGACATAATTACCCGACTTCCTGAAAACTTTACGCTAAACTTTATCCAGGCGAAGCTCATCAAAGAACATATTTTTTTAAACACGACTAGAATTTTTTAAAACGCACGCTAATCAGCGCGCTTTAAAACTTTCCGGCTGTATTAAAGCGAGCTTTAGTATAAAGATAAATTTCTCGTCATGTTCAGGCAACTCTGCAAGATATAATTATTAATAGATTCGCTTTTTCTCACACAGGAGGTGCTGAAAAATTACATGTACAAACCGTAAAATTATATTTAAAGATTTAAAAGTGAGAAAGGGAGAGAGAGAGAGAGAGAGAGAGAGAGAGATGAAATTGTAAGGAAAATCAATAGACCAAAAAGGCCCTCTCTTTGAGTTATAAACTGAAAATAAACAGTCTACCGCGAGTCATTATTCTTCCTTTAACTTCAAATAGATTTCACTCAAACAGAATTTCAAGATAATTAAGATCAATTGTGCACTAAGATATATTTTAACGTTTTGAACTTATGAGAAGTTCTGGAAAAATATGACGGCTGATAAAAGTTTCGCTGGGAAGAAACGAATCTCAAAATTGAAAATTCATCAAATAATCAGATTTGTTATCTAATAGAACGAACAAAAGCAAGTTCGAAAAATGGAGAATGAAGTGTTGAATACTTCGAGATGCTAGACGTACAGAATTATTCTTTTGACAACACTCGTTTAATTCTCGTTTGGGAACCAAATTTCGTCTCCGTTTGATTAAACGGTGGTATTATTTTCACGGGTGATTCGCAGTTTTCACGCACTGAAGTGAAACAATGAGTACGAAAACGCAAGCTATCACGCGTAGATGATGCCGCGCGTCTAGAACAATCGCGGCGTGAGCTTAAGCCGACTTCATTAATAATTTTCGCGAGGTAGGTAATGACTACAAAGAGGAACCGCGAACCACACGGCGGGGGCAGAACAAGGGACAAAGGCCAAGTAAAATATTATCTCGCGGTCTGCTCTTTATCAGGAAGAAAAACTGCGATTACAATGGGAAACGTGGAAAGAAGAGCGAAGTGCTGGGAAAATGAAACTAAAGCGATCTCACGGTTTGTTTCGAATGGACATTAACGGAGATTTCAGCGACAGAAGTATGTGAACACGCAATATCATGTAATGGACATTAAATATTTAACCTTCGAATAACAAGGTTTATACAGTCACACGTATAACAAAGCGCCTCAAACGCGACTGACGGAAGCATTATATAGTTCTTTCAACTTATTTTTTCGATTAAACATTTTTTTATTTTATTCTCACAATAAATTAGGGATTATTTAAAAATAAATAAAATATATCGCAAAATATGTAAAATATATGAAATATAAGGTACGTTGCAGTATTTATTTAGGCGGAAACCTTAAAACCTATCTGTTGAATACATTCAATCTATTACTCGAGTCGACATTCTTATTCTACATTAAATCTATTTAATTCTGTATTAAATGTTCGAAGATCTTTTATTGTGTTCCCTTTGATGCTACAAATAATTGATGCTACAAAGAAGTTATTTTCATTTTCTCTATTTCAAGACTTAATGTAGAATTTAAAATTCGCCTCCGGGAGGTTTAAATTTCCTTTGTATTATTAAAAAAAATCATTGGTGCTCCTTTGATGCTACAAATAAGGAGTTATCTCCGTCTCTACTTAAAGACTTAATATAGAATTAAGTAAACTTAATATAAGGCCAAAATTTCGATTCGTGTAGCCTTCTTTAAGAAAAAATAATATAATATAAAAATATAAATATGGAATGAGATAAAATATGAAGAAATATATAAGAGAAAAATTTTATTTGAAAAAATTATGTAAAATAAAAATGAAAAAGAGAGAGAGAGAGAGAGAATTATTCGTTTTTCCCCTTTAACTAGTAACAAATAATTACAAATTACTATCATTGTTAATTTATGACAAATATTTTGTTAGAAAATAATGAAATAAAATTAAAAAATTAATCAAGGAAAAGTGAAAGTTAATAACAAGATAGGTCAGATTCGATCACGAGAGCATGCCGGAAAATGACACCTTATATCGAGCGAGATAGTACCCACTTAATGCTACAATTCGCTGTAGTAACATAAGTATATATGTATATACATTTTGCTGCACTCAAGGAAAATTATGTTCCTCTGTGCGCATATATTATATTCCTAATTATCACGAGGAGTGTAAAACGGTAATAAACATACCGTGGATATCATAGATACGATACACATTGATGCGATCGGCGGATGAACCGGTGATAAATATGAGTGACCAGATAACATCGTCGTCAAAAATTCTCGATATATTGGTAAGCAAAAACGCATCGAGTTAAAACACAACAATCGGACAACAATCCCGCCGCGTTTTATTCAATTAACCACATTTTCTACGTTGTTACCCACGGCGACATAACGCGGCGCGGGATAGTTAATTAGCCATGGAGAATTATGGAATCATCGGCGCCGAGTCTGGCACCTATTAAAAGCGTTCGAACGATTGCGGTCCACTCCCTGTACTTTCCTTTCATCGGCGGAATCGCGGCTGCAGGCGCGGAGGAATTACTCTTGAAAACTTTCCTCTTTTTCAACGTTTACAGCTGCAGTTTTAAGCGCCGCGTTTTTCTTATAAATTGCTCGGGTTAATGACGCGTCTTGCTTTTAGCCGTTTTCGCGCGAAGAGAGGTACGCGTGAGTCCAATTTAAATTAATGCTCACGGGCGACGGATTTATATATTTAAATGAAATCACAAATTCGCGTAGCCGCTAACTCGCTGCAGAAGACTCAGCAAATAATTCATCAAGATTTCGTTGTCAGCGACGTTTTTATGTCGCGCGAGATTTTCTCGTTTTCCATCGAGTGTACATGTGTGTGTGTGTGTGTGTGTGTGTGTGTGTGTGTGTGTGTGT
>NW_014559267.1:1328395-1360421 GCF_001313825.1 Dinoponera quadriceps
TGTGTGTGTGTGTGTGTGTCATTAACAATTACACACCGTATTTCTAAGAGTCCTGCTCAATTTCTTACGCCTTTCAATCGCCTTACGTTTAGTCATGAAAAGCGAATGGAGACCAAATACGAATGGGCGAGATAAGCGTGGAAAAAAGCGGATCGAAGAGTGCAATGTATTTACTTGTAAAGTTTCTGTACTTTTTATAAATATATATATATATATATATATATATATATNGGCGGCTCGTATTGACGCATAAAATACCCCTCCGTCTCCCTCTGTCTTCCTTACCTTACCGGCTTTGATAATGGAGCCGTTCGTCCGCACGGAAAGTTGAATAGAACCACGAGGGTTGTACTCGGAAGCGGGCACGCTACTTTTAAGAAATACGAACGCGATCTTCCGTTTCCCCTTTCTCTCCCGAGTCCGACACATACATGAGATTTCTCATCGAACTTTACGTAAGTACGTCCGCACACGAGCCGACACGCGATACGCGTTGTTTAACTCTGCCCCGGAACTTTGTCGCTTTAATTCGAATTCTTTCACGCAATTTGACACGCGGCACCCTTCGCGCCATTTCACATCGGGTCGAATCAAATTTCGCGATAATTTTCCAAACATTTTTCGCCACCGATACCAGTGAAACATTAGCGCGCGAGCGCGTTCGCCGTGACTCGGCGACGGAGCGAAACTAACCCGGTTTCCAATGTTAGAACTCGATCGGTCGTGGAAAATCGAGCGACGGTGACGATTAATCGGCGGAAATCGCCGGACGGCGTTAAGCAGAGCCGAAGTATCGCGGAAAAGAAGGCGGCCGGCAACAATATCAGCGAGGAGAAACACATACGTAACAGCCATGCACCTTGACACCCCCCCCCCTTCCCCTCGCTCTTACACTCCCGCTGAAGTTAATGGTCTAACTTGATTCATTTAATTCGACTAGTTCGCTAACAGCTTTCGCCGCCAAGAGTGCGGTCGACTTTCGAATTAAGCGTCGTCCAATCTAAGTCGATTATCCGGGGAATGGAAAAGGGATTTGGCCAATCAGGAAATTTGTATTTCCTCGGGGGATGCGCGCGAGCTGGCGAACAGTTAAACGCATTACAATCGCGCCGGAAAGAAAGTAGCTCACACAGATAATTTATCGGGAGGTGTGCGAGACGATGCTCGGGACGATGCTCACCGTGCAATGCACTTTTTACCGGTACGAGCGCGAGCGTATACAACGCAAATAAATAACATCGGCGCACGGCGGGCACACCGACCGGTCAATATTAATTCGTAATTAACACAAATTAATATCGGCCAGGTATTTGCCCGCCGACCGTTCACGGTCCGATATTATCGGAAGTACCCGGGCGCGAATATGATACACCTAAGCTCTGCAAACTCATTCGACTCCCGGCGAAAACACGCAAAAGCCACACGGATGTGTCGTCGATTTCGGCTGCATTCATAAAAAAAAAAAGTACGAGCGCGTCACGAGAGCTCGTTCGCGCGGATTACGTCGAGCTTTTGGAGGGGAAACACCAGAAACGAGTAATTTCCAGATGAGCAAGTGAAGCGTGTCGGAAATGGAGTCCTCTTTCGGATCAATCTTGTTCGTAACATTTATTACATCCATAATACCCGAACGCGCGACGACCGAGGCTACGTGTTCGAGCAGAGTACTCGTTAAATTCTAATGCGCCGGGTCGAAAGCTAGATGCTCGATTAACCGCACACCGCGACGGGACGGGCAATCCGGAAAATCCTGCGATCGCGAGGAACTAAGCCGGTTAGGGAAACATTCGATCGTGACAAATCTCCCGGTGACAGGCGATTCGAACGAGCGGCCGTGCGATCGATCGATGACGAAGAAACGGGAGAGGATGTTGCCAGCCGGAAAACGGCCGGTGGTGAGCCACCCTGCCGAATTTGCAAAGCTAATTCGCGTACGCGTGTGTCAAAAGAGAGGTGGAGGGAGAAAGAAAGACAGAAAGAGAGAGAGAGAGAGAGAGAGAACTACTCGAGGGCTGACAAATGCGACAAGGGAGAGCATCTTCGCGCTGCAGCAGTGCGACTCTCGACGCGGAAAACTCTCGAGCTGATGTCGTTCGCGCGGACAAACGCGCGATAAATTTCCTCCGTTCGGTTGGCCGACGGTACATCGGGATTCGAGGCGACGCGATACGAAAAGAGGAAAAAAGTAGCATCAGTATCGCGCGTCCTTCTAATACATAAAAAACACGCGTATGTGTATGTGTGTGTGTGTGTGTCGATGAAGCGACGAATCGACAGATTCGCAATGTTCCACGCTCGTCGAAAGTAATAACAAATCGCATTCGCATTCGCTCGTCATAATATTTGTTTTGGTGAAAAATGTTTCCGCCGCATTGCGTTATCGAAAACGGAAAAATAACGGGGATGCGTTATTATTCCGTTATTTTTTTTTTTTTTTCGTAATCCGTAGTAATGCACGAACACGCATATACATGCCGTCCGATATTCTATCGAGATTTATTCGTTTCTTCCAAGCGGCCGGCGAACCGCGCCATTCGAACAACCGTGCGTAAATATCACACGGTTACACGCGAACAAATACCGCGGTCGCGAAACTCAAGACGGGTTAACGACGAGATTGTAATCTCCTCGTAGCGAAATTCCACGAGAAAAATTGCGAAACAGCGCGCCGTCGCACGTCGGCCGTCGCGTAAAGGACGGTGTGGTTGTTGCTCCGAGAAGACTTTTTTTCTTAATTAAAAGTGCGTCAAATGCCGTGTACAAAGTGGTCTCGAATTCGCCGGTGAGTAAAGTTGCGGCGGCCGCGAAAGCTGAGTCGAGAAAAAAAAAGAAAGGAATCGAGTCTCGGGTGACCGTGATTTTTCGCCCGGTAGCGACGGTACTTCGTCAATCAGAGCGCGTTCGAGCAGAGGAACTTCATTTACTCATTCGCCTGTCCGAACGGCCCGTCCCGTTTGTAAATTTCGCACTCGTCCGTGTCCTTTGCCCACCGTGCCGGAGATCGCGCAAAGTGCCAACAGAAACCCGGCGAACTCGCGCGACTCGCAGAAACGGACGATTGCTCAAACGCGACTCGCGACGGGTAAACTTTGATCGAGCTCTTAGTCGGTAGTTGAAAAAGTAGCGCTCGAGATATAAAAAAAAAGGGGGAAAAACGAAGGAGGAAGGGGAGGGACGGAAAAATAGGATAGAAAGGGTGAAGAAATCGCGGGCAACTTCGCGATTTAATTTTTCGCCAATCTTCACGCCAATCTTCCGCAGCGTCACTTATTCGACTTACTTGTTCGTTCGAGTGTTACGAATTTCAGATCTCCGCGCCGTGGAGCACACGCCTACGGAGAAAGGCGCGCGTACTAGGCTGCGACAGCTGCGACCAAGTTGTGGAACCGATGCGATCGAAGGGACGAATGGAAAGTCCTTTCGGCTTATCGCGCGCGACCCTCGCGCGGGATGCAAATCGCGGCTTCCGAAACTATCAACGATAAAGAGCGGCGGAGAAAAGGGAAAAAAACCCAGAATCGATGAGGGGCAAGCCGAATGCGGTCGGACTAAATTGCACCGGGCGTGGGGTGGCCACACCGGGCCGTGTAACATTGAATTATCGTACACATAATAGGGCTGACACCGCATTGGCACCCTCTCGCGCGCAACGCTGTCGCCGCAGCGCGTCGCACATTTAGGACCCGGGCTATTGACACTCTTCCATTTCGACCTGACGTGTACGTACCGTATATACATATGTATGTAACCGTGCGAGAACTAGGTGGATGTGGGCGGGCAAAAGGGTGGTAAAAGGGTGGCAAGGGGGATGACGAGAGGGATTCCCCACTGAGCTGGTAAACTGGCGGCGCTGAATCGATGAGACAAACACATCCATCAGTCAGATGCGGGAATCGCCGGTTGCTGGCTAAAAGCCAGACTGGTTATTATTTCTGTCAGAACGGAAATGTCTTGCGTCACACGGTGGGTAGTCCCCGCTCGGGTTGTCCCCTTCGCTATCGCCGCATGATGCCCCCTGCGAGGCGACCCTGACCCAAGTTAATAAGGATGAGGAGAAAGCTTTGCGGCGAGCAAAGGGACGCGCATCTCGTATGCGCTCCTTTGGCTTGGAATTAACAAAGTTTATCGGACGTCACATGTATGAAATGAATAATTAAGTTACGGGCTACGTGTGTATGTGTGTGTGTGTGTGTGTGTGTGTGAATACAAAATATCTTCGGCTTTTGTCACAACGCAGTTACTTTGATAGTTATTATTAAAAATTTAAGTTAAATTGAGTGTTTTACGATCTTTCTATCTCGATTGAAAAAATAAGAAAATTTGTAAAAGGAAAGTAAGACATATATCATTTTATTTATTATTATAGGCTCTAAAGCTCGGTTGAAGGTATCGAATTAAAATTTATGTGCATGGCAGCAATATTTTTCAAGTTATATTATATATTATTATAGTTTTCTGAAAATTATTATATATATTGTCCTGCAAATAACTAATTTTAAGAAGTTGAAAAATGACGTTTCGAAAAAGTAGATCTCAAAATCGACATATCAATGATATCTATCAAGAAACTGGTAAAAATGAAATAAAAGCATTAAAATTATATTATTTTGTGCATTTATTATATATCCTTATATATCTTTAATCTTTTCATTACATGGAAAGAGATAGCTTGACTTTTTCTTTTCAATCATCTTAAACAAACGAACAAGAAAAACGAAAAAATCAGCCACCATTGACTTCAACTGTATTTCATGATTCAAGTATTTTACAGCAAATTTCAGGTATTCACAAAGTCGATTCACAAAACAATCTAACCATAAATTTTTCTTGCGTGGTTTATTGACAGAAGATAAAAGTTTGGAGCAAAATCCAAAATGATTTAAAAAATTCAAAATTTATACTATAAAATAGCATGGACTGATAAATTACCGCTGATTTGTTATCCAAAACATTCCAAGAAAAGATAGCTTGAGGAAAATTTCAGCACATGGAAAAATCAATTAAAGCTAATAACATAACGAAACGCACTTGCAAGCAGAAACTGCCACTCCAGCCATTTACTAGCAGAAACGCCATTATTTTTAACAATTTTTTTAACAGCACAGTAGACGGAGGCAAATTTACCTCCATCTACTGACTGCGCTGTTAAAAAAGTTCTTAAAAGTAATAGCGTTTCTGCTAAATAAATTTATGAAATTTATATTAAAATTTATAACTTTGAAGATCTTCATAATATCAATGTTATTAGTTATAAAATAGTTGTGTTGTTTCATATTAACTATAAAATCAAAGAACAAATATAAAATTTAGTATTTTTTCTCCTTGTATTACTCCTTATACTATTTGTTACTTTGTTTTCACTTTCAGTTATGACACATTATAACACGTTGTGATGTATTAAAATTGCTCTAATATTGAATAATATATAGTACGATTGTTAATATATGTATGATACATGTATAGAACATGTATAGGACGTGACAACAATATAACCGTTAGTTGTGAATATTAATGAAATATATCAGTTAATGACATTCACGCACTAAATCTTATATTCTAAATTATTACGTCAATGTAAAAAGTGAATTCAGAATGTCTTCTCATAATTATATGTTATTAGATGTAATATCAATTTGGTTCTTAATTTTATGACTTGGTTATGTAAACAAATTTCACAAACCAAATTGTTAAATTCAATATAGATTTTTCTAACAGTGTGCAAGCAATTAGACAAAGTTCATGCATTGTTCGACAGAGTTCAGTATTTCAGGCTAAGAAACATGTCCATTTTCCACGTCTGTGTCATCTTTGCTGCTTTTCCTCTGCAATCGGTATGTCTAGTAAAAAGCCCCAACGAGCAACGTCAAGCATTAAATTCGAACTTAACGTTTACCCTTGCGGTTTTTCAATCGCCCGTTTTTAGAAACATCCTTCATTGACATACGACATAGATTTTCGCCGGTCCATAAATAATTACGATAGATGAGCCCGTGGTACAATCTCAGAATCGACGAACACATTTCACCATCTACGTGTGTCTCCTTCGCTAAGCGAATCCCACAATTTCACTTAACTCGATTAAACCGCGAGGCGAGCACTTTTTCCCCTTTTCCTCGTGCCGGAATCTCTGCGGTTTTCGTGATTTACTTTCGATATTGCCGTCAGAGCGATATATTATCCAGGACCGAAAAACCGCGGTCGCGTGATCAGGGCGTATATAGTGTCGCAGTGTGTGCGTGTAACCATGTATTGTAACTACCGCGCCACATCGCGAGATTGATCTTTATAACTTACGACGAAGAGTCGAACTGTGTGTGATTCATCGAAAGAGAGAGAGAGAGAGAGAGAGAGAGAGAGAGAGAAACAGGGGGGGGAGGAAGATGGAGAGGGAAAGGGAGAGAAAGAGAGACGCACCGAGTTTCCTACTCCCGCGCGCTCACCATTGTATCTTCCGGGATGAATCGGGCGAATCCCTATTGTCGAGTCGCGATCAATACCAATTATACCCGCGAGCTTAAATTTCCGTTTCCGCGAGGGTGTCGAAATCCCGATCGAGCGCAATCTGCGACTCTTCCCCGCTCCCGTACTAACTTCGTATCCACGAAATGGAAGCCCGGACGAGAGGAAAATCACCACCGTTACTCGTGTCTGGTGTTACTACCTCCGCGCGCTGTTTAAGATCTCCTTTGAGAGTTTCTCTCTCTGACGATTGTCAGGCCGCTCCAATATATCGTAGCGCGAAAAATGAGACGTTATCCTTCGCCGTGTGCGCCAATGTACGCTAACGTCCTCTTTTACGTTTTCCACCTTACCGCCCCTCGTTAGACACTCGACGGCTTCGACATTCTTCCACCGATTGCATTTCCCGACGGGCCTCTATAATGTCAGGGACATTTGCGATTGTTTCCTCTCTGAGACGTCACAAACGTTCACTCGCGCGTACTTAATTGCGGCACGCTGCTAGCGGAAGGTGGAACACTCTCTCTCTCTCTCTCTCTCTTGTTCCAGCGGAACTGTTCTCCTCTCCGTTCGGCGGAACGCGATCGTTCGTGTCATTCGATTTATAGCGACAGAGCGAGCGAAAAGCATCGCAAATTACATTATAGCGGCCAGCAGCGGCGTTCTCTTCTTCGTGCTGATGTAATTTCTTTAGGGAACACAGCTTAGGGATTCTGTGAGCGGATAATCCCGTCGAGTCGGTGACAGCGATATCAACCGTCAGAGCTCAGACGACACCCGTCGCGGTGTGTATCTGTAAATTTAGCCCTTTTGCAAAAAAACGGGCGTTTTGCAAAACAAAAACTGCACCTTTTATGAAATCAGCCGCCAATAAAGATCACGCGACGCTTCTGTTGCATAAAATAACATCAAACTGAATCCGGATTAATGTATATTCCACGATAACGACACGATACAAATAGGACGCAGATAATATCGTTGCAGCGTTGCTGAATACAACGTTGTATAAAATCAAGGCGCGTAATTTTATAATAATTCGCGAGCTATTTTCCACAAACTCGGGGAAATTAATCCGAAACAGCTTTTAATATTATTCGAGAGCTCGATATTGAATGCAAAATTGACACTGAGATCGGTATTCTCTCATGCGTGCGAACAAGTCGACCCCCGAATCTAACGAAATTCGTTAACTTCGCCACGGCTACCGGATTGATCCGTCAAGACGCGTTTTAGCGCGCGGGTAGAAGAGGACAAGTAATGGACGTATCCTGGAGCTACGATATGCCCCTAATTACCTCCATCCATTAATCGACAATTCCGTTATAAAAGCGGGTCGACGTGACCATGCCACTGGCCTTTAACGTCGCGACGCACGCCCATTGTATTCGATGCAAGCGTGTGCCGTGTTACACGCTCGTATGCGCCCGCGCGCGCACTCGTATGCGGTGTAAAATTATGTCTGGCTTGGAACGTTGCGGGGCACAATGGGGGCTTACAATTCCGTGATGTCCGCGTTCTACAAAGTGACCTCGGATTTGTCGATTATCGTCGTAGATCAACTCGAGGGCTAATCAACCGGGAGCCGCACAGAGAATACGTGTTGCATCGACCGAGCCGATGTCGTCGTCGATTATTGCGAGAGATCAATGCCGAACTTTGCGCGCGTTGGAAAGAAGATTAGTTAAGAGGCTTACTAATGACCGCCTGATTTGACGAGGCACGACGCGTGGCCAATGACCGTTCCACCGTCGCGGTTTAAATCCGATCGACGATTAACTTAACGGAATTGACCGATCGCATTAATCGGTGCAGCTAATCGGCCAATGTGGTCGGTCAATTCCGTTGAAGCTAATCGTCGATTAGATTTAAACCATGACGGTAGAGATGGGTGTAACGCGACTTCTTAGAAACTCACACGAATTAATCCCACAATTGTGGGAAGAGACTGAATTCAGGTTAGTCTGGTTAAGTTCGGGAAAAGTAGGGCCGCCAGACCGTTCGATCGTTATCTATCATATCGTGCCGTTATTTCCGTGAAGCGTATTCAGAACACGTTCCAGTTAGTTTATCGTAAGTATCGCAACTTGAGAGAACTATCATAAGTTTCGATACAGAAGATCGGGACATCATTATGATGGTGTATCGGTGTACCTCATCAAGGTGTTACGCGATCGCCATTCAACACACGAGCCGACAAAGATCGGCTCGGTATCGCTTGAAGCAATTAATTTACCGGAGAAGAATCGCGCCTATTCAGCGTGGTAACGCTCGCAATTTAGTCTACAGAGAACATAATGGTCGCTTCTTTGATTCGATTTAAAGAGCACCGTTTGGAAGAATGCGCGTACTCAAGTCCCAGCGGGATGAATTCATGAACGGGAGGGAGGAGTTATTTACCGCCCAGACGCGAAAAACACGCGCGGATCGCATCGATAAATACTTCGCTCGGTAATGTCGATGATTCTCTATTGAATCATCGAACATTTTATATATTATATGGAGTAAAAGCACAAAACAACATGTTGAACTGGAGGAATTATTTAACCAATAGGAAATCTCGAGTGTATATTTCACATTTAAATAATCCAACGTACAAAAGTATTACTAAACTGGTATCGGATATACTTTTTATTTCTCATTTGTATAAAGTCTCTCTCTCTCTCTCTCTCTCCCCCTCTTTACACGATTAATATACTGGATGCTATCTAGGACAGAGCGATCACCAACAACGAAATATTATAACCGACTATTCAAGCGGAATAATCCCTGCGGCGCCCTATTCTACAGGTTTAAACGGCATTAACTTAATGTAACGTTAGTAACGATCGTACATACGTTAGCGCGCAAAATGGGGCGGACGTGTTGAATATTTTATGCAATATACGCGGATCAAATTGACAATTACTAACCGACGGAACATTTGCCCACATTTACCTATAAAAGCGGAGCTGAAGCCGGGCGTATATTTCAGCGATGACGTCCCCGCTGTTTATTATTATGTTAAACTCTGATTTCACGCGACGATTGACATATTCGGCCGTAATAACAATCGTACAACGATGAGCGGCCGATAATAGCCAATTAATCCCGCCGATGATATCTACCCGATATGAGGAAAGAACGGCCCCTCGCGTAATGTACTATTTCCGTTTCCACCCGCTTTTCTTCGTTATCTTTCTGTTTCGCTCCTTTTTACTTTGCCTCACCCACACATCTCGCGCTTTCTTTCCACCCTCGGACCATCTCGCGCATCTTCCCCACCCCCTTTATAATTCCCTTCCCAACTCGAGCCAACCGAGATCCTATAAGTCGCAATAGGAGAGTCTATTACGGAGGGGATCACTTCTGTAATTTGAAAACCCGTTTGATAAGCTTTCCCCGTTTTCCCCGCTGCTTTTTTCTTCCAACAATTCGCTCGCTCGGCGGACACAATTCCATGCCAATCTTTCCTTTGGCCGCCCGTGCCGACGACATTCCTCTTTTTTAAAGGAAGACAAATCGTCATTCCGGATTAAATTAATCTTTCGACCAGCCGAGCAGCTCATCGGTGCATCATTTAGACGATTTTAAAGTTAAAACGTGAAAAAGATGTCTCATTTAAGGAAAGTGGACCGGAAGAAGTATAATAGATTAAGACTTTGATTCAATTTGATCACGATAAGAGATAAGCCCTAAATCTTTCTCCCCCGCATTGCTAGCAAAATCTAACAACCATTTATCGTATAAGAAAATATCTCTAAATGAAATCTTGCCATCTATTTGTGAGTAACGCAGCTAAACGAACGACGTTTTGAAGAAGAGTCTTCGACGTTATGTTTTGTTTTGTAATTATTAATTTGGGCGCGAGTGTTTATAAGGAGAGCGCTTCTTACCAGATATTCTCGATTAGAAGCGCGAGGCACTTAGAAACGGCAGAATGTTCGAGACCAGGCCGCTTGTACGAATCAATTATTTAAATTGATCTCGACGAGCGTCGTTGTAGAACGAAGGTAATGAATTAAACGTCGCCACTCCCTACCGGCATCATTTGAGCGCATCGACTTCGTTCAAACGATCGATATAGAGTTCGAGCGAGCTATCGACCTTCCCGTTTGGTCTTCTCGGGGAGCAATCTACAGCCTCGAATGTCTAATCTCGGCTACCAGTGGCTAGCTGTTCATTTCCTTGCAATTTCGATTTCACGATCGAGTCAATTTTGCCCTCTACCGTCCTTCCTATCTCCCTCTCTCCCTCTCTCTCTCTTTCTCCATCCTGCCTTCGCCACGCAACCATTTCGGTGCTCTGTTTCGCGAAAAAGACTAACCGAGATTCTATGTGTCTACCCACATGAGTGTGTATGCGTCATTGCGCGCAGAGAAAAAGAGAGAGAGAGAGAGAGAGGGAGAGAGAGAAAGAAAAAGTGAAAAAAAGGAAGAGAGAAGGAAAGAGACAGAGAGAGAGAGAGAGAGAGAGAGCGCGCAAGAAGAACAAAAGCGAGAGAAGATAGAACTCGTTTCACGCTTGCACGAACATTATTGAGAGAGTAGTGGAGAGTTTCGCTTCGACGAGAGAAGTTTCGTTTTTTATGATAACCCTTAGTAATAACGATCAATTTATTCTGCCACAAGATTAGTGTAATCTAACTATGCGGTCGCCGGTTACGACAGAACGAATCGAGGTAACGACGGTCACCACGCGGCAACGTGGCTGTTCTTAAGAGGAAGCTACACGAGAAAAATCGCGGCGGCGAGTCCTCGAGAACATCCCCGAAGATCGTCGTCGAAGAAGAAGCGGCCGCCGTAACGTTAACCGTCCCGACTCTTTTCATTAATCGCCGCCTATTTATTTGACTTTGTTAACACTGAGACGGACCGGCGGTGAGTGTCGTGAATCATCCTAATTAACGCCACCATGAGCTCGAGACGAAGGGTGCGACGACGACGGCGGCAATCCGGCAGACAAAAGCAGCCGTCATCGTTCCGTAACGAACGAGCCGGAGCCCTCCGTCAATTACCGGGGACTTAATTCGAGGCGTGACTCGCTCCTGCGCGATCAGAAATGAAAATTAGCGAGCGTGCGACCGTCCTCGTGTAAGCTCGCTCGCTCTCTCTCTCTCTCTCTGTCTCTCTCGTGCGCGCGCACGCGAGCTCAAGGTGAGACGGAAGTTCGCCGTGAGGTCGTGGCCGGGGCGTTAAAAGGTGCCCGCGTACGCGCGCGCAAGGGGGCACCATTTTGGGAATGCCGCTCGTCTCCGGAAGCTGTCGCACCAATAAATCAAGAGACATCTGCGACTTCTGCGACACCTTACTGCGAGCACCACCGTCACGTACAGAAGCTCCTCTCTCTGCTTCCTTCCGATTCTCCCCGACTTTCTCGTCCGCCTCTCGGCCGCCGACATTCTACCTCTTTCCCGTTTTCCAACGCCATTCTCTCTCTCTCTCTCTCTCTGTCTTTATCTCTCTACCCTTCTCCGTGCTCGTTCATCCCCCGTGCGCGCCACCACCAGCCGAGGACTCACGATCGTTTTCTTTCCCAGCCAAAACTAATATTATAGCCTTCGCTTTCGGGCAGCATATTTCCTACGCGGATACGATATAAATGACGGTTTCATTGACAATCCCGAGGAAAACTATTTCAAGGACCCGGCCCGTGTTATTCAAGAGGAACTTCATTTACTGCCAGCAGCGTGAGAGCATCATGCTCGCACGTTCATCGACGCTTTTCGACAGTTTACAAGACGAGCTGCGATCTGCGTCTCGTGAAATTACTTTTATCTCACGTGTGTCGAAATTTACGAGCATTCTTTCGAGGAAACGTTCTCACACACACTGAAGCGTATCCAGAGTATATATAAACTGAGTAAATTCTAAATAATTTCTTTCCCCGGAGTTATGTACAGTGCGTACACGTTATTACGTATTAATGATATTGTTTAGCGGCCTGTTCATTTACGCTTGTCAATATTTGAAGCACAAATGCAATTACGAAAGTAGCATGGCAAGCGATAAATGTATACCCGCGCGCGTACGCACAAACGATACTAATAATTAAAACACTCCGAAAAATTAATTGGAAAGTATAATTTGATAATCAAAATAACACATATTAATGTTTGATACCGGAGTAACTAATTAATACGCGGTTTGTTAAGGAGCATGCCATTATACGCGCGACAATTACTTTTGGAATAAAAATAACGCGCAATAATGGTGGCAGCACCGTGTAGCACTCGAGCAAACAACACTGCGGCGAAATATTTATCGAGTAACGATAAATTAATTTGCAGCGACAAGCGAAAATATTAAGAACTCTCTTATGACGCTAATGAATCATTTAATTTATATTAAATATCGCGTTACACATCTTCATAATTTCCGAATATATAACGCGGCGCCACGACGGTGTATCGATAATATGAATTATGTGTCAAAACGACACTAGCACGCACGCGGGGAAATAAAGTCGCGAATAAAACCACAGCCGGCGACACGCACACGCGCCGCGACACCACTAACGTATAAATTTCACTTGAAATAAATTCTTTCGCTCCATTATCGGCCGGGTGTTTAAATGGATGTTCTCGATCGGCGACTAATTGAATTGCATTCGCGCGTCGCCGTCGACGACCGGGGTAAATACGATCGATGTACTTTAGAATCAACGATCGAGCCGTGGAAGCGCGAAACACGCGTGAAGAAGCGTGAAGTGAAAATCCGCGCGTAAAATTCACACAACTTTTGCGCGAAACACACACAGCTTCCGTCTCGTTCGCCCCGAGCGAGACAACACGCAGTGTCCGTGCGCGTCGCATCGTCTGACACAACACCTGCTTGTTTGTACCTGGGTACAGTGGCCATGGCTTCCGGTAATTAACGGAATACTCCATCACGCGCGTGTAAACAGTTTGACGTTTTAACGAACGCATCTTCGCGGAATTGAGACACGACGCCGCGTGACGGAGGATGATGCACGACGAATCGTATAGGCGAATAAATATGCGTGTATGCTCTATAAAGCGTAATCGGTGTATTATTACTGAGATGCAGTTAATAGTCACTATATATATATATATATATATATATATATATATGGTCATGGTTATAAGTATAGCAATGCAAATCAGTAAAACTTCGTTGCAAAAGTCTATTAGTAGCAGTGACTGTTCCCATTGGAGAAATTTAACTCGCGGAAACAATGAGAAAAGATATTGTTTATTACTTTCCTTTTATTGTCTTAATCCCACTCTTAAGATATTGTCAATGATTTTGTCTGAAATATTCTTAATTATGCTTAATGGATTTAATTTATATCGTATTTGGAAAACACGCGTATCCATGGTCAAACCGATGACACCATCCTATGTCCTCCTCGAAGTCACAAGACTTTTGTATGGAACATTTTTCTCTAAACCGCTTTGTTTCCGAGATATACATTTCCAACACTTTAACTGACCCACTGTACATCTGTCTTTCTTTTTAAGTTCCATAAATATACACCAGTTCAGTGAGAAAAACAGACCTAATGCGTTTGAACGTATGTGTGCACGTATTACGAAAATATTTCGTTCCTTTAAACATGTGCATGGACGTATACGTGTAGGCTGCATCGCGCGTACTTTATGCTCTATATGAATGATCATAAATACGAGCTCACGCGAATGAAGGCGTTCGGTTGACGATCCGCTTAGATTTTACGAGCATATTCCCGAGAGCTTCCTTTTTCGAAAAGGCGAGTCAAAAGGCTGGATTCTGCCGGCCGTGGCAGGGCGAGTTTCCGGTTCCGCGCGTAATACCCGTATTTCGATTGATTTGTCAAAATCAATTTGAAGCCGAGGGCGTAAAAGCGGGTTTATGGGCCTCGGGAACGGCACCCGATTTGCAGTTTCCAGGGAGAACACGCGTAAACGTGGGATGCATCCTCGGACAAGCGTATAGTGTTACGTCGCCTTAAGAAATCGTATCTGGTTCTCTTCTCTCCCTCTCTCTCTCCACTCCGCTTCCTCTCCAGTTCCGGGCGCATATACACGAGATAGTGTTGGAGATACGCTGAATCGATAAATCCGAAGCGGGCGCGCGCGACTCGCGAGAAGCGGACCGCAACTCGATTTCGAGTTTTGCCGCGGCAATTTTCGGCGGCGTAACTAACTGAACACGCGATACAAACCGTGCGTAATACTAGACTACACATTGTTTCGTAGTATTCTTTCGAGCGATATCCCGATACGAGTCGATTAACTAGCCGAGGTACAGCCGAGTGACTCGCGCCGCCGTTACCCGTTGTTACGCGCGATACCGATTCATAGCTTTACAACGGCGAAAGAGGAGAGAATCAAGAGGTGCGCGATTACAAGTACGACGACCTCGATGAGAGATGTGGGTTACGGGGATATTTTACAGCCGTTTTTGGCGGCAGAGACATAGCAGACTGTGCGCGAGATCACGGGAGTGAAAAAGATGGCCCCATCGTCGGTCACATAAGTCAATTTCGCAAGCATCATCCGGAACCTGTAACAAATCGCTCGTATCGCCCCGGTCGCTCGTCCCGACAGCACTGAGGACGGGGAGGGCACGTGCGCGTTTATGGCACGGAAAATCAATCGTCCACTTGGCGGGTGGACCCCCCTCTCCTCTTACGGATTTGCGCGACCCCTCGTCGACGAGAACCTCCCGTCGTTGCGCTTTGAAACTGCCCTTACAAATATCGTCGCCCCTTAAACGCCAACCCCTACTTACGTACAAGGGTGCGATCTATAAACGGAATAAATTATGTATCCTGATGGGGTTTCTCGTTTCGTTTCGGTACGCAGAAACGAGAGACACGACGGCACGATGTACGAACGAAAGATCGGCCCGCGACGCGCCGAAATGATCGTATTCTCGTCTCGAATTCGAAATAACTTCACAGAACATTCATACCTATCAGCCGAGTTTCGCTCGTTCAGCAATCGCCGTTAAGCAATTACTTTTACTAAATTGTATATTCGTTAAACTCGCAGTATTTTTTAAAAAGCTCGTTCCTACAAATTAACGAAGTCAATATTGGGAGAGGTTTTATCGCCAGCGCAATATATCAGCGTTCTCGACACGAAAAATTTGTCCCTTCCCCTGTCAAATCTGCAAATCATGATCTATCACGCGAATTCATCATCATTGCAACCGACGTCGTTTAAATCCGGTGGCATTAATCTCTTAACACATCTATATGCGTATCTCTAGGGTTAAGTTACCGTCCGCTTCCGTTATCGACCGGCCGGACCGGTCCGTGTGACTGGCGTTTGTATCGAAGATATGAAATTATTCCCGACGATTCCATCGTTGAAACCGCGAATAATACAGAGCGCGTCCCGATTTGCATGAATATTAACAGCGTCATTGAACAGCGAGACGGACGACTGGTCGGTGCTCGAAATTACGGAAAATAAGTCAATTAAATCAAGACTATTTCATATCTGGTAATACTAGGGAAAGAAAGAATTAGAAAG
Source organism: Dinoponera quadriceps (assembly GCF_001313825.1). Classification (NCBI taxonomy): domain Eukaryota; kingdom Metazoa; phylum Arthropoda; class Insecta; order Hymenoptera; family Formicidae; genus Dinoponera; species Dinoponera quadriceps. The sequence continues at coordinate 1,344,315 of NW_014559267.1, forward strand.
GCCATGAGCGAGGCACGCGGATGGTTTAGCGCCATTTTTAAATATTAATATTGTCAGTATTAGTATTTTTTTTTAGTTTTGTGGAAGGATAAAATTGTCCATTGTGCAAACGTTTATCACTCAAACAAACATAGGCGACACTTCCACGAAAGAACCGATGAACCTTAGTAATATTATATAAATTATAAACTTTTGATAACCTCTTTACTAATTGCTAATAAATTCGTAAACAAATGTTTAACTCTACACTGAGAGAGAAAAATACTTAAAAATTTATTTGTGTATGCAAAAAATATTACTTGTTATTATTTTATATTAATATTCTTGAAAAGAGAGTAATATCCTCTTTTGAATAAATAATAATAAGCTTTTCTAATATTTACGAATATATTTCAATACTATATCAAAAAAGTATTCCGTTCAAAACAACTATTATATAAATCAAGAAAAATAAACTAAGTAATCACTTTTCTTCGCGGTGTAAATAATATATCCCATTGTGTGGAATAAAGTTTATTTCTGTGAAATAAATCTTATATCCCACAAATAAATTTTTTAATACTTTCTCTTAGTATACACTGAGGAACTCATCTAATTGATTTAAATAAAATTCTTGCTCGGATATGAGCAAACAAATATTTTGGTTGCGAGAAATCTGATCCTGCTAAACCAAACATTTTTCATTTTCGTTTCAGAGAATCAAACTTCGGGTTATCACAACCAAAACATTTGTTTGTCCATATCCAAACAAGAATGTTTTATTTGAGTTAACTAAATGGGTTTCTCAGTATAATATCATGTTACAAAAAACACTGCCTCGGCTTAGGGGTCAAACCTGGACCTTCCCGGGCTAAACGCCGTATTAATTCAGCCATCGAAGCCTATACCAAGATAATATCAAGGAAAGAAAGAATTAAAAAAGCAGAGGAGTGAAGCACGGGTAGTCTAACGCCATTTTTTAATATTAATATTGTTAGTATTAATATATCTTATAGGAGGATAAAATTGTTATATAAATATTACTGAAATTCAAGGATCGGTTCATTTGTGAAAAGCTGTCGTCTACGTTTATTCAGCCGATAAATGTTCAGTACGTTCGCAATACATGATGGACAATTTTATCCTCTCGCAAGAAATATTAATATTGACAATATTAATATTTAAAAATGGCGCTAGATCATCCGTGCTTCGCTCCTCATGACCTTTCCAATTCTTTCTTTCCTCGATATTACAGAAAATAACGTCAGAATAAAAAATTACGCGAATTGCGCGAGATATCATTAGCGATCCCCGTGCACATGTGATGTATGAAGGTTGCGCGTCGCAGTCGGACGTCCGAATCGTCGGCGTCAAGAGAATTTTACATTTTCACGCGGAGTATAATGAATTTCGTGTGACCGATTGCGACGCGCCGGCGGATAACATATGCGGAAAGTTCCGGGCTCGTGTCGTCAACTTGCGCGTTTACAATTAATTCAGAGGGATTCGTGATATCCGATGTTGTGTAAAAGCGACGTGAAGCACGGACGCGCGCGCGCGTAGGAGCGAAGTATACTTCAGCGAAACAACACTTACACGCGACGTCGTAATTAAGGATTAAGAATGGCCGAGTGCCTCACGCGCATGAAACATATTCATTTATTAAGCTCATAGTAGCGAGAAGTTTTTGAATCTTCAGTTAACGATCGCAGAGAGAGAAAGAGATACGTCTGCGGTCCTCGGAACGATGTAATGCCGCCCGCCATAGCATATATAAAATGTTTCGTCCGGATACAAATATTTTCTAGAAATAGCGGAGAAATTGAGCTCGCAGTCAAGCAGCATAAAATGATTCTACATCGCGTGAATTATTCAAGACAATATTCTCTGTAATGCGACGGAACGCATTTCCCGGAATGCGATGGAATTCAGGATTACCGCGGAGAGCCGCAAAGAACCACGAGATAGTCTTTGAATCTCTTCATGAGAGAGAGAGGGGGAGAGAAAGAAAGAGAAAAAGCGAGTACTTTCCCCGAGCTAACAATAAGTCTCGATTTTTCGACCTACCAGTTATACGATGCACTTTACCGAATTACATCGCGCGCGGAATTAGCGCCGACGTGCCGTTTTCGATGCGCCCTATAATTCATGCTTGCGGATATTGCGGGTATCCATGAACAACCGCCGTCATCATCCGAGAAAGAGAGAGAGAGACTACGAAGACAGGCGAAGTTTTTATCGAAACATCCGACGATCACGGGCTTACGATAAGCATCGTTGAGTCTACAAACAGAAACAAATCCCTCGTCGACTCTTTTCGAGGAAGATCCACGTGTGGCCAGGAAAGAGGAAGGCGAAAGAGAGAAAAAGAGAGAGAGAGAGAAAGAGAGTTGTTCCTCCGTTGTGCATTTTTATTCTTCGGGTTTAGAGTCGGGCGTAAAAGTCACGAAGAGATTCTTCGAGCGGCAAAGATTCTCACGGAGAAATGTGCGCTCGCACGTGGCAAATATCAAACTTATCTGGAGATGTTTGAACACAGTCCGCGCGGGAAGTTTGCGCGCGGGTTCGCAAATCTGCGGGGAAATTCAAATACTACCGTTTTGATTACCCATAAAGTTCTTCGCCCGTCATCGCTCGCGCGCGGAAAATTCGGGCGGCCGCTTTCGAGATCCGTTCTCGCGGTGGATCCCGCCGGCGAGATCGAAGATGCCGCCGCCAACCAATGTGGACAGAGCGGTAAAACTCTTACAAACGTCGCTTCGTCGCGTCATTACCCATCATGCAGTACCCCCGCGACGCGCTCTTCTCCACGCAATTCTCCACGCGGCTTTAATACGGCGGAATATCTAACTCGCGCACTCGCTGTTTCCGCGTCGTGGATTAACTACGCAAATCGAGAAGCGTCTGTGAAGTATTATCTCGCTTTCGCAGGGTCTGTTATCGCTGAGATGAGAAATGCTAATAAATGCCACTCTCAGCGCCCAAGAGTGCTGGTGGCAGTGGCTGTTCGCGTAGAGCAAACTATGTTTTAACGAAAGTTTGGCCGGGACCAAGCGAGCGGTGCGCGAGCTGCGCTGAGCGCCGCGACGGCTCGCTCCGAATTTTCCTTTCGTTGCCTAATTTATGCCCCGGATAAAGTGCAGCCCGCCTTAACGGCAAAGGAATGACAAGCACAACGATACCTTAAAGTCGCTACTTGCCTCAGAAACTCTCCGGCTAGCGTCTCCCCTCCCTCCCCTCTCGCTCTCTCTCTCTCTCTGTCTCTCGCGTGTATTTTATATTAAAGCCTATATTAAAACTTTGCGCTGAAAACGCCAAGATGGAATAGAGCGCGAGAATTACTCATTTGCCGCGGTGGAAAAAAGCTCCACGCTGGGCGGCTATATGGTATACTACTACTCTCTCTCTCTCTCTCTTTCCCGTCATCAAAACGAAAATCTCCTCGGGAGTTATCCGCGCGTTGCGTCGCGCCGCAAACGTCGCAAACGTTCGACCGCGCGCGCTACAGCCGTTTAATTAAAAAGAGATTCGCGGCGGCGCGGATCGTCGAACACGAGAGAACACGTGGCTCTGGGCATCCCCCCGCGATACTCGTGGGATTACAGTCATACGCGCGCGGCGCGACTTGGCAAGCGTGTCTGTCAAAACGCTTTTTTCCACTTTTGTCCCACGGCCTGGCCACGATTGCAATTGCCGCGCGACAGCAATACTTCCGTACATTCCGCCACTTCATTCTCGTCATCTGCTCCCACAGTTTCATTGTATTGCCCGCGCTCCGATTGCATCCGTAGGCTGGAAATACTCGTGTGTATGTGTGTATATGTGTGTAAGGTGTATAGGTGTGTCAAAAAATATCTGTCGATAGCATACTATTATTTTTCGAAAAACGGCAATTACATTATGAACGATTTTGTGGAAAAAAAAATCACCGCGACATTACGTATTAGACAAACAGCGAGAAGTCTCGTCCCGATTAATTTTACGTTTCGTTCGTCACTTTTGACGATACACAAGTTGAGCTCTCGCGATAAAGTGCTTGTCCCGAAATGTCTCCAATAATGAGAACAACAGTAAAGTTTCGCCGAGTAACGCCGTAGAAATTAATCAGTTTAGCGTTTCTGTTCGGATGATGCTAATAATATTATCCTAGGTTGTATGCTGGTATTTTAATATCGATTTTAACACGTTGTTAACGCCACAATGCAAAGAAAGGCGATAGGTGTTAAGATACGTCGGCGTGCCGACGTCGCGCGAGCAAAGAATTTGGTTTACCGCAAGTCACGTCACATCGCGTGCGCCTCTTAATAGATCCATTGTGCGCGCTCGCAGGATCCACAAAATTTTACTACGCGCTGTAACTCTCACCGGTGTTTCGCGTTATTCCGCAACATCGGGCGAAATTAGAGCAAACGAAACAAAATTATCCCTCGCCGGGTTTCCACGATAATAAAATAAAACTCGTAGCTCGTAGCACTCCTAACAAATAAGGACGTCGGAACAATATGAAAGCTAAAGCTATATTTTGCATCTATGCACAAAGAATAAAAAAAAATTGTTTTAAATCAATGATAAATATTCTCTTATATAAGCAAGAATATTATAATATTCTTGGAAGACTTTTAGTCTTGAATTAAGTGCAAGTAACACTTGCATCAATACAAACTCAACCAAATCAAGCCTGAAAAAATCTTCTAAGAAAATTATAATATTCTTACTTGCATATGAGAATATTTATTATTGATTTATAAAACTAATTTTTCCCTCCTGTCGAAATCTCCGTTGTGACCCGAATAAAGCCTGAAAAATCAATCTCGCGAGAGGAGGTGACGAATATGAACGCGTGCGAAGTTCTACATCTTTAGTAAAGTTGAAACAACGACATTTATTATTAAGTATCTCCCCCATGGTATACCTAAATAACTAATAAACCGATACAAAGGATTATCGGAAAGTGTTTAACTCAAAGTACAAATAGGTCACATGTGAGTCCCGTCCCGATCGATAGATTAAAAACACAATACGGCTAACACAATACGGCTTTTATATTTCATGACACATCATGTCGCCGAATTGAATAACAAGCCGTGGAAAATACATCGCGCTTCAGCCGTGTCAGCCTAATTAATCGTCGTTACGGGAAAATTGCTTCTGTAAAAACGCGGGAAATTAATAATCGATTATACGCGCCGTCCCTCCTTCTGCTCGCTTCCGCGCTTCTAATCGCCAGATCGCTTTGAGAGATTGCGCCAACGCGCGAGATTCATGGACGGAGATTTTCTTAATCGGGAATTAGTGGATAAAGCGTAACTAATAGTGCGTCCGCGACAGGTTGTCGATAACGACGGTCACCGATGCTTAACGAAAAGCTTAGCGTTAATTAGCCGCCGGCCCGTCTTTTCGCGCGATGCTACCCCGCGATAAAAATACGCGGGCCCTTTTCGCAAAAAGCCGAAACGCGTATCCCTATCTTCGACGCTAAACGAACGCCTCGAACCCCGTCGATTCTCGCAACGGTTATAACGGTTACAATGGTTATCGTTACGATTTCAGCAAACCGTGGCGACGTCCGTTACATCGGCCGCCCTCGCGCTATCCCTCGGCACAACGAATTCGCGAGACTGGAAAGAGGACGGACTTCCTATGCGCGACAAAAGATAATTACGAGCCGGCTGCACGCCAATTACGAAACAACTCCGACCGCGAAGGTTAACACAGTTCTGCTAATGATAGGGAAACAGTGGGGAAATGCGGAGGAATCACGACATAATTATAGATTTTAAAGGGTAGTACACACGGGCGCTCTGCCGTACGCGAGCTTCCGCGTCATAAATAATACAACTACCATCGTTGTTCGGCGTCATAAGTGAGCCGAGCTTTTATGTTACACCACGTAGTCGAGAATGGCTCTTGCGGTAATTACGGAGTTACAGGCCATTATATCCGGCGGAGAGGGATGGAGAGAAGGGGAAAGGGGGCCAGCAGCGATGACGATAATAAATAGCACGAGCAGCGAACGTAGAGCATCCACCTTCGTGCTCGCGGAATTAGATACGTATGTCGCATTTATATCATTTCGTTTATATATATATATATATAATCCATATTGCATAATTAAAACGACGAGTTCGAGGCAAGTTTAGCGTGAATATTTCGCGAGCCGTTTCGCCGGGGAGGCTGAAATCACTCGCGAGGACATCATACGATGTATGTACGCGATCGACGAAATATATTATCGACGTAATCGTTTTTCGATGTACCCGAATTCGCATAGGGATTCGAGTGCCGCAGGCTCCATCGCAACTTCCCATGTCCGATCAACATACGCACGCCAAAAAAACATGTTATTGAATGTTTATGAAAAAGTTTTATTTATCGATGATGGTATCACGGTAATCTAATAAAAGCATAGCCCGCCACCGCGAAAGTACAATTCAAATATTACGGGGAATTCGATTACGCAATAATAAACTGCACGCGGCAATTCTGCAAAGCGCTGTATATTGATGCGTTTAAAACTGCTGGCCGTAAAAAACAAAATACTTAGGCAAAAACCAAATTAAATCTACCACCACATAGGTAGGCAGGTGATATTTCTCTTTCTTTTGATTATATTATATTTGTATATATATATACGCTGAAAAAAAATGAATTTGGTTGGATCTAATTGACAATGGACGACGCGCTTTATTTGAAGGAAGCAGAATTTTTGGTTGTAAAAGCCAAATTTGGTTCATGAAAACTAAAAATTTTGCTTCCCTTCGAGCGAAATGCGTTTGGTTGCCTATTATCAGGTAGATCCAACCGAACTCATTTTATTCGGTGTATCACTTGCTTAGACGGTTAGGAACGCAACGATGAGAGGGGAAGGTTTAGCAATTATATTTTTAATATCCTCAACAGCAATTGGACTGCGTTTTTAAATTTTATCGTAACACCACGTGACCTCGATTTACATCGCAAGTTCGAGGTTGGAAAGCAATGGCCTAGGTGAATGAGCCATAAAGACGCACAGATTCTAATTAAACGATAATCTTGAACATAAAATATACCGACCGAGGCAACGACTTATACGTGCAATAAATCGTGCGGCACGTTACTTCAAAGAAATTACCTTCAGAATTTCGCAAATTACAGTCGAGATAACTACGTTATGACCACTCGTAGAGCTACGGTTGCGACAGTGCTTTATAAGATAGCTGAAATTTAATTATCTTATCATCCAAATATTCATGGTGATGAAGACTAACTATCCCAAAGTAGAATATGCATGTTATGAATCTTTAAATTATCTAGAATCGAAGTATACATCGATATTTTCAATAACGTCAGCTCAGCTTACAATTACCGTTACTTCGTACATACTTGACAAAACAAGTTTAAAATATCCGCCAACCCACGAGTGTATTATGAGTTTTATTTTATTTATGCTTAGATTTTGTTGAAATATAAAATGTCACCTCATTAATAATTATATCCCTTACAAAAAATAACGAAATTTTCACAAACGACGATCATCCGGAGAAAGTCGTACTATTGATTTTGGCATGTAACAACAAAATATCGTAGTGTGCGCGTTGACATCTCAAACATCGATTGACACAGAATTTGAAAAATTCTCGAAGTCATGGAATACACCATGATGACATCCATCGCTCGAATCGTTTGCGAGAGTAACGTATCGCGATGTAGAACTGCCGGTGTTTGTCGACGTTCTGGAATAATGGATACGTTCGCATATTTACGTAGAATCTCCGCGAATTTGTGTGCATGTCGTAGCCAGATACACGCGCGCACACACGCGCATGTTGGCGTACATAAATGCCAATAGAAATTCGTGGATTTCAGAGCTATGTCGAGCGTAATCCAGTTATACGTTTCGAAGTATGCGGTCGCCACGTGTAGAGCTCACAAAGTAACGTAGCAACTTATAATAATCAAATTCCTTGGAAATATTTGATAAAGCAATAACACGAGTCATATTAAATGCTACAACAAATTTGAATTTCAACTGCAATAGGAAACTCTTAACTTACGTATTTTAGTTAACTCGAAGTTAAGGCAATTCGAAGGGCTAAGATGTACGTAAAACACATTTAATTGGCGAGTAATAATTCCGACGCGTTTCATATTAGAACGTTAAAAAGTTCTCGAAATTAATTGAAATTAATGGTAGAGAAGAAGGTGGTATTATGGTCCCTCTTTTACATTTTATACTATAACTTTATTAATAATCAATATTTTTAATTCAAAACTTAACAATTATATTTGCCAAAGTATTGTTCAATCGATTTTAGATTAAAAATTTTTTAATATATTAGGTTGGTGCGTATGAAATGTCGGATTCTCTTTACATGCGGACGTTTTCCTACCCTGTTTTCGTTATACTTTTGTATTTGGCATAACCTCATTCATACTCGTATTGTCCATTGCCAGAGACTCATTTCAACAAAATAGGTTTTCTCGAAGGTCTTCCCTTTTTTATTTCTTTTGAGTTTATTACCGATATGAATTCTGCCGACATTCGCGTCATTTTCTTATATGAGTACAAACTTGGTAATAGTGCTGCAAAAGCTGCACGCAACATAAACCAAGCGTTTGGGGAGAATACGGTTAACAATCGGAAAGTGCAGCGTTGGTTCGAAAAATTTCGGACTGGCGATTTTTCACTGCAAAATGAGCCGCGCGGAAGACCCAAAACGTCTGTGAATAATGATGACCTGAAGGCTCTAGTGGAAGCGGATCCAGCCGTATCCACGAGGGAACTTGCTATCAGGATGAAAGTTGACCATACAACGATATTGAGACACCAAATTGTACTCCCATCGCTTGTGAATCGGCATGGCCCGCTACTGCTCCATGACAACGCTCGGCCGCACACATCGCACAAAACAATTGCGAAACTGAACGAACTGGAATATGAAGTTTTGCAGCATCCACCATATTCACCGGATCTCTCGCCGACCGATTTTCATTTTTTCAAGCATTTAGAGCTGTTTTTAAGAGGCAAACACCATGAAAATGAAGACAGTCTAAAAAACTCGATATCAGAGTTTATTAATTCTAAAGACCAAAATTTTTTTAAGACAGGCATCTACGCTTTAAAATCTCGTTGGGAGAAGTGTATTGAAGCGAATGGAGCATACTTTGATTGAATAAACAGCTTTTGAAGAAAGATATACAGTTTTATACAATCACTTAAGAATCCGACATTTCATATGCACCAACCTAATATATTACTTAGGACGTTATTAATAAAAAAAATTTGACAACACTGCATAATGAGTCGAAGAGGAACAGGAGTGGTAATGTGGCCCCCCTAAAATAGATATAAAAAATTGACCTTGTTTAAAAAACACAGTTCGTTACGCATTTCGTTAAAAATTTATTTATTTTCTCAAAATAAACTCTCTTGGAAGAGTCGGTGAATGAATATAACCGTGAATTTTTAATGTAGATATTAACTTGCTTGTCAGAAGTTGGATACAAGCTGTCAAAAAGACAATTTCTACAAGACGAATAGATTTTTAAACTTAACTTGAATGATTGACTTATCGACTAATTACTTCAATGTTATGGAACCATATATGAGCAATGATTTCTCTCTCTCATCTACTTCAACATTTCGTAATCGTTACTTAAGTTATTGAACTCATTAACGCGAAATTTAGTAAACAACTTGCATTTTGCAGTAGGCATGCAATACTTTAGATAACATCAGTATATACAGGATGATTTCTAAATAAGTAAGTATAAAAAATTTTAGAGGATATTTCTTGGTATATTTTATGAAGAAAAAGTCTTATGAACATATGTCCTAAAGGACTTTGTTTGCCTTCAAAACACAACTTTGTTTGTCTTCAAAAACCCCGAAAAAGAGGTCGTGTTAAATCTATTTTAGTGGGGGGATTATTTAGAGGGGGGGAAGGGGGGCTAAATTATCAAAATGTCATGCTATTGTTTAATTTTACATAACTCAAAATGTGCACAACGGAATAAAACATTAAATAACGAACAAAACACTCAAGTGCACATGTATTCGTGCGATAATATACCCAAGTTTAAGAAGAATGTGTAATTAAACGTTAATAATATCTTGAAAACGTTTCGAGACGCTTGAAAGTAAAAATGCGTTATAACAAATGCCGGCTATTCTGCATTGGCATGTTAGCGCCATTGCGTAACGGCGGGCTACTAAACAAATGGTTACATGAATAATCACTAGAATTCGTTACCTAATAGCGGAGATATTACAAGGAGAAAGGGGAGGCATAATACCTAGAAAGGCCGTAATACTACTTTTTCCTCTACTAAATGTACAGCGAATAAATAAAGCCCGTATCGATCGGTAAATAACAAGTGCGATCCAATGATAATTCGACAGCCATGTCCGAGTAGAATCACAGGATTTCGCGACAAAAGAGATTGACGCGACAATAAATAAAAAAGGAGGCCACTAAAGCTCATCTCCGCCTCGATAAGGATCGCGAGTCGATACACGTCGCGGTATATTATTGCGCGACACATCTCCTTCGAGACTGGTAGACCTCGTCATTCGTGTCTACTTCATTAGACGTTCGATTCGTTTCACGCACCCGATCTCCAACTTGTAGCATCATTATCCAGTCACCATTTTCCCACCTCGTCTGGCATCTACGTCTCGTTTGTCGATTTGCGGGGGCGGATTCCCGGCCGAGAGCTTCCTTCACGAAGTCACGACATCGCGTCCTGCCTATTTCACGTGCGCTAGAAAGATGGCGGCGCCTAATCGTCCTCGAGAAATTCAATTTCGACGATGCCGATGGCCGGCCTAACTCCAAAGACGCATCGGTATCCAGGCCAAAGACCTAACCTACCGCAGTCCTCTCCCTCTCTCTCTCTCTCTCTCGTACTTCGCTTCGACCGAAACTAGCGAGGGTACGACGATCGATATGCTCGCGTTCCGAGAAGCCCACCCCTCCTCGCGAGTTCAAGAATCTCAAAACTTCCAACATCGATTTTCCTCGATCGCGATAACGCGTCAGCCAGTCGTCACGACCCTGCCCAGCTATACGACACCTGCGTGCGGGATTAATTGCACGCCGCGGTTAATCGTACCAGTTACATTCCGATATGTCACACTTGCGAGCGAATATCGATTTTCGACCTTGCGAAGGACTTTGCCGGAGCGAGATACCAAGGAAACTTATAATCGTACGTAATTTAATAAGTTTACTCTTTAAGGTTATTCTTAATAAGGTTACTCTTAATAAGGTTACTCTATTTATAATATTTTTTACAAAGATACACAGAGTGATTTCTAAATAAATGCAAGAAGTTTAAAGGGATATTCCTTGGCTTATTTGATGAAGAAACGATGCGTATGGAATTTGCGTTTGTAGGGTTTTAGTTCGAGATTTCAGAAAAATTTTTAACTCGGAAAAAACGTGGCGTATTCTTTTATAGAAAAAAATTTAATTAGTGGATCTAAAAATGTTTCATCGGTACTGGAAAATGGTTTTTAATACCACATGTACGCACACCAAATTTGAATGAAATATCTCTAAGCGTTTTCTGGATTCTCGAAATTTCTGTATTTTTTTCTCAACTTTGACACCCTGTATTTTGAAAACAAACAAAGCCCTTTATTTTCGAAATTTTTATATTTTTTTCTCAATTTTGACACCGTATATTTTTAAAGCAAACAAACGCCGTTTAGAATATATGTTCATAGAATTTTTGTCTTCATAAAGTAAACCAACCATATCCCTTTAAATTTTTGTACTTACTTATGAATCATCCTGTATACATTGATCTTCTCTAAAGCATTGCATGCCTACTGCAAAATGCAAGTTGTTCGCTAAATCTCGCGTTAATAAGTTCAATAATTTAAGTAAGAGATTTAGCAAAAAAAACTTGCATTTTACGTATAATACTTCAAAACATCCATGTGTATGTCATCACATTAGGAAGTACCGAGGGTCATAACTAGGAAATTACACGCGCAAAATTGGACTTGGAGATCTGAAGGTTAACACCGTTCTTTACTTCTACCGGCACTTGGACTCGTTTTCACTTGAAGCCCTCATTTATCTCGAGCTAACGCCAAAATAACTCCGACGGGCCGATTTGCGAGCGTACGAGTGTTTAGGTAATTTCCGTAGCGCGGCGGAGCGTCGTAAAATCGAATGCTCTATTCCCGTAGCAGATTATAGTCGCGTATCTAACAGGATGCGTCGATAATAACATTTGATAACGCCGAAGGTGGGGACCATTTCGCTCCCGTATGTCCGTGATAGATACGCCGCTGACGCGCATTTGATTCCCGTGGATTAGACGCTCCACACGGTAAGGCGAGAACTCGGGAAGGTTTATTTAGACTGCGGTGCTAACTGCCGCGAGTGTACGAAACGTCTTTTGCATTTTCAATGAAGTTGTCGGGAGGCGAGCGCCTACGGAACGCCGGCCGAGCGAGAACAACGACAGCGGGACAAATTATTCTAACGCACGCCATGTCCGCCCTGTGGGGATAAAGGGGTGCGCGTGAAAATTGCAGACGGGGCGATACACACGCAATCAATACAAATGTGACGAATTACACGTCTAACGACGGCCGGAAAATTTCACCCGGCGATATTTCGTATCTTTTTGTCACTCCCGTGCGGTCGCGCGAACTCGTTACGGAAAATATAAAATTTATTCGCCGTGTGGCTTTTGCGGCTAATTGCAAAATTAGTTTCGGATTTTCATAGCCGTTACCATCATTCGGTTCGTCCCAACGACCCAAAAGCCCAATTCACGATGAAATAAATTTGTAGACGCGCGCCCGCCCGTCCGGATCCACGCAACCGCCGCAGGTATATTCTCCGCTCGTCTAATTTCTGTCACTGACGAATTCCATTAACCGCTTTGAAACATTCAGAACGACCGAATTCTAACCGGATCCTACGGACGGAAAATCGATACCGCTGATTTCCATGGCCGATGGAGTGGTACCACCCCGATCGTGATCGACCTCGGTTTCCGACTGCCATGCTCTTAACATCCACCGTCGGGACAGCGGTTACACGACGGTAAATTCTTGCGTGGCTCGAGAATACGTAATTGACCAACACGGAAGTACGGAGGAAGAGGGGGGGGGGGNAAGAAAGGGATAGGAGGAAAAGAGAGAGGGGGAGAGAGAAAGATAGAGGAGAGAGAAGCAGGGAGGAAGAGTCCTCTCGACTCGAGAGAACGCGAGATAAAGCGTGTATAGAAATATGGAAGGCGGGTTTTCCGACAAGGCGGTAACGCTGGACCGGCGGTAGCAAATGTAGCCGTTAATTGCAATTCCAATTTACACGAAAGTCGGATGTACGGATATTCGCGAGCGTGTAAGGCGCGCGCGTCCATACACACACATTCACCAGGCCGACACGCGTGTATATCGGGTATACTTACATATAGGTGCGCCACATACCTTAAGTCTAATTCGCAGGGCGCGAGAGGTACCGCTATCTCCGGGGCTATGACCTTTCTTCCGCCGCACGGTTCATTTATCCCCTTCGCCGAATTGCGCGCCGTTACACATTCGGCGCGATATTCGCCCGTAAGTGTTCATTAAAGCCGACGGTATTCAACGGTGGTAACGCTAACACTGCGTCGGCGGGAGATTTATACGAAGGCGGAAGGACGTTAGGTCCTGATGATGGTAGCATAGCGGGCACCGGCCTGCGGCTTCCGCGTGCATCCGAACGGTTTGACACGCATTAATTAATGGTCTCTATCTGGGTTACGCGTTGATTCATAATTAATCTACGCGATAACGTAGCATTTAATATTCGCATGCCGTCGTACGCCGGCTGAAAAATGCACGCCGGCGTCGGGGCCGCGTCGGTCGCGCTGTGTGCGGCAAAAATCATCAATCCGATCGGGACACTTTCCACCTGTCGAATACGATGACGTTATATGGGCGCACCGATCAATCAGCAATCGATTGACGATCAGGTGCCTTGGTGCCGCTTGCTGGTTATTGCGCTGGTTCACGTCACGCGCGTTTACCGTCGCCGCCGCGTCATCCCTCGCCGGTCGGCGTGCTCGACCAGCCCGCCGCCGCGAGTCGTAAGTCTGAGGTAAGTAAGAACAGTGCGCCTTCGTGGCTAGCTATGGCTACACATCGGCAAGGAGATACAAATTGAAAAATGTGAACCCGACACTCCTCGGCTCTGCGAGAGAGAGAGAGAGAGAGAGAGGGAGAGAGAGAGAGAGAGCCGCGCGCACCACGGCGGAGTCTTCTTTCGCGCAGGCAACATCCACTTTTACTCCGCTCTTCTTTATGCGTTCCGCTACCTGGATAAACCAGCGGGCAAAATAGGGCATTGTAAAGTTCCCCGAACGACGTTTGCACCGATTGCGCGGGATTTAAACGATTACTCCACCGCGAGGACCTATCTACTCACTCCGCCGAAACGCTGCAAGCCGTAATTTCCATTAACGACACGCAAAGCGTCTCGGAATAAAATTTCTCTCCCTCTTTCTCTCTCTGTGTCTATCTCCCTCTGTCTCTCTCCGTCCCACCGGACTCTCCCTTATATCGATATTAATTCCTGGATATTTTTAGAGCGATATGCACCAGAGGGAATAGTTTCGTGCTCGCGCTTAATGTGTTAATGAAAACTAAATATGTGTGTCTATGATATCTCCCCCGTTTCCGGGCTAAGTACGGAATTAATTTACAGATAATGCAGTTTTCTCGTTGCGTGCGCGCGCGCGCATATACACACGGTCACGTTAAAAAAAAAAACAAAATTACACGTTATTTATGATAGAAAAAGATTTAATACACGGGACGGAATACACGCGGGAAGGGGGGGAGGGAGGGGGGGGGGGGGAAAAAAANAAATAAGACGGATCATCAGTTGAGTATGGCAGTATATGTATAGGATGACCTAAAATTTATGAATATTTTATTCATGACAGATTGATGGGACGATAGGACATCGGTCACAATTCGTTATTTCAACGGCTCGAATTAATCGCGGAAGTCGGGACGATTCGCGCCGAAGATTGAACGCGCCGAGCGTAGAATTTTCCGCTTTTCTCCAGCGATATTCGCCGAATTTTCATTACTCTTATCATTAAAAACGCGCGCGCGCGCGCGCGTACGTTAAGAATGCAAGCCACATAATTCCGCGTGTTTACGTTAGCGCGAAAGGTCCAGCGTGAACTTTAATTAACGTTCGCACGATTCCGGCCGCGCGTGTATTTGCCACGGTCAACCCGAGGCCTCGCACAATTGAGCTTTTGTAACGAAGCTTTCAGTTTTGTACTAACATTGATCTCTCTCTCTGTCTCTCTCTCTCTCTCTCTTTATCCGTCGCCGAATATATTTTTTTGTATTTCCATTTGTCTCCCCCCTCTCCTCCCCCGTAACTTTGCTGGGTATTATTGCCCGCGAACGCACGGTTTCAAATATGCACAATGTTGATGCACTCTCTCTCTCTTTACTATGCGGTGAAAACGATCAATATAACATTTATAGCCCGTACACAGCGACCGGAGTCAATGGCAGCAGTTCTCTCCGCGCGCCCGACTATATTTACGACCGGCGATCGAAAGGTTAAAGTAATTTCGATGTCACGTCTCACGCGCGCGCGCGCGACGCGCGTGGAATAGTCGGGAACCGTGTTTACCGGAAGACTCTATAGTCTCGCAGTCAAGTTTCTGCTCGAACTCGCTATTCGCCTCGCGAGAGATCTAAAGACGGAGACCCCTCTCCCATAACGACGTTCTTATTTTTACAATCACGCGTTCCTTACTTTCCCACGTCTTTCTTCATCTCCGCATGATTACACACGCAACCGTAGGGCCTTGGTGTGCGCGCGGTGTAACGATTTTCCCGCGATTTTGACGCGCAAACCTCACCGGCTCTCACCGATGGTGTGTACCGAGAGCTCCAAACAACTATTAGGAGAGCGGATGTGTACTCACCGTAAAGTACCCCGGCTGTGGCAGCCTTGAAGACGACCCATATGAGATAAGCATAGATTATCCGGCCGCGCTTCCACGCATCCATGATGCCCATGGCTTTTATCGCAGAACCCTCTCGCGCAACCACTTCGACCCTAATCCAACTCGATCGACGTTGATTAGAACCGCACCCCCCCCCCCCCC
>NW_014559267.1:1360500-1361469 GCF_001313825.1 Dinoponera quadriceps
GCGAGTGCCACCGTATCGACGGATCCTCGACTTCCGATAGTCGAGACCGATCCGCGAGTAGCCCGCGAAACGCATATCTCCTTCGCAGAGGTCTTTCTTCTCTTCTCTCTCTCTTTCTTTCTCTTGCTCGAAGACAGATCCCGTCGATGGGGAGACAACAGGCTGGCCGGTCTCGCTGCGCTCGAGAGCTTTACCGTAACGTGACGGTGCGCGATACCGCGTATACGGAAAGTTTTGTTACACTTACGATCGGACGTGTAACGACAACCATCGGGCACGAGACCGCAGGCACGCGATCTACCATCACCACCACCAGCACTACCACTACGACGACGACGACAAGAACGACGACGGCGTCGACGACGACCACCACTAGCACAGGCGTGTATATTCGCGCTGCTCGAAAGAGAGAGAATGAAAAGGCATGCGCGATATAACGAAACCTGACGAGGGAGGAGGTACGAACAAGCGCGATATAACGAAGCCAACACTTTTCACATTCACTTTGTTTTGTGTGCACGTAGTGTGTGTGTGTATGATGCGTAATGCGCGAGTAAGCGCGCGCACGGTGCTCCAACTTAATTATTTCGGAATGTTTGTTCGGAGCTTGCTCTCTGTTTCGTACGTTCTCCTTCCTCCGTTACGTCTCCGGATTTGTTTTTCCTGGCGATCTTCCGACGGAAGCGACGACCCGGAGGGAATCGAGACAGCCGTTGACACGGTTCTTTCGATCGCCGAAGCTAAAGCCGGCGCTCGGGATGTACGTCGGCGCGGGACATACGGCCGATATCCGCGACGTCGCGACGCAGCGCGTCGTGAATCCGCGAGTTAACGTAGCGACCGGAGATTGGACGCGCGCCATTGGCGACGCTGCGACCGTCCGTGCGACGCATGATCGCGCCGATTATTGCAAATGAATTGCGGGAGACCGGTCCGCGGTAGACGCGCAGCTCCCCTCCCCCCCCCCCC
>NW_014559267.1:1361482-1374055 GCF_001313825.1 Dinoponera quadriceps
CCCCCCCCCCCCCCCCGGAATTTTCAACGTCGCGTAATCGCGCGACGAGAAGAGATTCCTCGGGAGTATCACTCAACAGGCCGTAACTAATGGCCGAACTTTCGCCGATATTACCGTCCGAGAAAGCATCATTCATAGGTGGAATCTTGCCGCGGTCCTTCCTCCCCCCTGATAATGCACCCTACGTGAAGATCCTCCGCGTACCAACACCGTCAATTTCCAACGAGCAACCTGGCCCGGAGACCCAGTTCGGCCGGACTTGGAGGGAGAGCAAACACGGCGAACTCCGTTCGCCAAAAATACCGTCCGTCGAATTCGCGCGCGAGCGACGGTCCGAGTCCCTTAAAACGTCCACGACATCTTGCCGGTCGGACGTTCGCTTCCGCCTCCTCTCTCTTCCTCCTTCTGTCGTAACTCGCAGAACTCACTGAGCCTCGCAAGATGATATCGCTCAAGCCGTTGAAAGTCTCATTCTCCGTTTTTTCCAAGACTACGGGTCCGGCGAGTCTCGAGTCTCCTCGACCTCCCTCGGAAATCTGCCGCGGAATCAACGCGAAGGTCCTCGATCGACGACTGGGCTTTCTTCTACATGTCTTCCGAATCTCTCTTGATATTCCTTCGCCTCTCAGAGGAGTCCAGACGGCCTGGTCATTTTAAAAACTTCACCGGAGCCTCTTTCTTTCTCTCTCTCTCTTTCTCTCGCCCCGCAACGTTTTCTCCGTTCCTTTGTGTCGATCTATAGTTCCAGCGAAACGTTTACGCATCGATCGCCGGCGGGTACGACCGTCGTAATCGCGGCGCCGCGACGAAGAGACCGCTGACCGATCGCGAATGAATCGGCCTTCCTCCTCTCGCAGCCGACTCGTTCCGCGGGAGCGGTGCCACCAGCGCGTAACATCCAACCAAGCCCGGCCAACCTCGGTGCCTCCTCGATACCGCGCGCGATCACGACGTAGTTAGGCACACGTGCGGAGCCACGACGAGCTGCAGACGCGATGCGCGCCGATCACTGTGTGCAAGTTAGTGCCGGGGATTGGTAGCCGGCGCGGGAGGTGAACTCGCGAATACGACTACGGATAAGAAGAAGGTGAGCACAAGACACCGAGGAGGAGGAGGAGGAGGAGTAAGAAAAGGCGGCCGAGAGAGAGAGAGAGAGAGAGTGAGCGGAGAACGGGACGGCGAGGAAGGTGGGAGACTGGGATACACATCCAGGGCTGGTCGTCGAACCGGTTTCCTTCTCGAGATCGCGACCGGCCAATTGGAAATACCACTGACAACGAGTCCGTCGGCCGGCCATTTTACGATCTCGCCGATCGCCGACCGTGGCGAGATCCAGATAAAACACAAGCGTGGAGCCGAGCCGGGATGAGCTGATCCGATGAGGCCGGGAGAGCCGGTGGATCCGACGGGCGTCGATCGCGGAGAACCCGCTTGGTCTCGCTAACACCGCGGCGCGAGAATCTCCCCGGCGAATCGGGGGAGACAAGAACGGATCGCGGATTCCTCTCTCGCTTTTGAATTTCTCGTTCGAAGCAGGCGGATTTTAACGGACGCGATGACGGGGCACCGCGACGGGAGTGTTCCTTACTCTGCCGAGCTGCTCGACTCTTCGCCTCCTCGCAAGGGAGGAGGGGGAAATTGTGACCGGAGCTTGCTTTTCATTCGATCACGACCGAGTTATCGCACGGTGTAATTGCAGGGATTGTTCATTAAACGGAACGGCCGCATGACAAAACGAGTGAGAAACGTTGCGACTGGAAGCGAGGAAACGCTTATGTAAAATGTAAGGGCGCAGTGCGCCGCTGCCGTTTCCAGAAATGCAATAATAATCGAATTCGGGGTCGTAACTGCGCGGCGATTCAACGAAACTGCCAATCCAGCGCGGGCCGCGCGATTTCCGATTCGACACGATCCCACGGCTCCCGTGCAGATTTCGCATTTATTTTTGCTCGCCGAATGTACGCGCTCGCGTACAAAAATATTGTGTCGTGCGCGTCCTGCCGCAATTAACAGCTGCCACGTAAGCAATAATGCCTATTATTGATATCCCCGACGGCAAGTAATGCCGGCTGATTAATAAACAGGGCACCCGGGGAGAACGGTTAATAATTTACGACGCCCCGTACGGAAAGGGGGGAGGGGGAGGGACGAAAAAACCAATTACGCCCGTTGAATTTTTCCACGCTCGGAGATGTATTCCCGACCCGGCAGAATGAATTAATTGGTCGGGCGCGCGCTCGCTCGCGAGTTCCGTCGTTAGATAGCGAAAGAATTAACCGTCTCGAGACTGGAAACTTAAATGCCCTAAGTTATAATCGACCGAGCCGATATGTAAATACTCTCCGATTCTCCGGCCAAGAAGCGAGCCGGAGGGACGCACGAGAGACAACGCACGGTATGCAACGGGAGAACGGGTAATCCAACTAACTCTTAAGCGACACTCCGCTCTTTTACTCCAAATGAGATCTAAGCAATTACGCTCCGGGAACTCCTTAATGAAAGTGGGAGAGAGACTGGGCGCGCACGGGGCGGGAGAAACTATCGAAGTACAAACGTCGATTGAGCAATAGGGGCCGTTTAAGGCGAATTTCGCTCGCGGTGCCCATCGATCAGGATCGCGGGGGAGGGGGAGGGCCGACTCGGCCGTCAACTTGGAACGTGCACCGTCGGAAGGAATTCCACTCTCTCGTAGGACCTCTTCTCTTTCTCTATCTCTCTCTCTGCCTCGACCGTACCTTTACCTTCAGCCGCTGTCCGGCCATCGGAAACTAAGTCCAAGTGCGAGGAGAAACGATACTAACATTGAGGCAGAAATGCGAACGTAATTCTCAGTACGCACTGTCGGTGCACCTGCCGCACACGGTCGACGGTAACTTTCCGCGCCGCTCGGCGCCGACCAGCCGATCGTCACGCTGACAAGCGTGATCTTATGTCATGGCGGTCATGTGTCCCTGATACTTTTATTATCTCTCTCTTCTTCTTTTTTTTTTAATTACTCTTCCTCTCCGAAGGTGCCCACCTCCCCCTTTTCGTCGCACTGGGGAACTCTGTTACGTTCACGCGCGCAGTTTGGCGACGAATCAGTCGCTAACGAACAGACGGACGGACGGACGCGCGAGGTAGGTGACACGAGACACGGTGGGCGCCGCGACGCTGCGCGTCCCGCAGAATCACGATCCGCACTGGTACGCCATCGAGCGTTAGAGAAACTTCAGCAACCCTCCGACATCCCGACCCCCCACTCTCTCTCGCGCTCGCTCGCCGACCGACCGTATACACGTGCGGCGAACGCGCGACTGTGTGTTTGCGTGTGTACCGCGCGCGAGGGCGCGCGTGTGTGCGCGGGCGCACGCGAGTGTGGGTGCGCGTGACGGAGCACTCATACCAGCGACGACGCCATTCCGGCTCCACGGTTCTCCAGCGGCGGACTTCGCGCGCGCACCGGGGGTGTACGATCGGGTGCGCGAGCGCACCGGGGGCCAGCTCCCACCACCAGCGCCGTCACCACTACCAGCGGCAACCCCCGGCACATCGACACGCTCTCCGTCTTTCTCTCAACCCCGATCCCGCGCGACCATCCCTCTTCTGCGCGCCTTTTCTCCCTCTTTCCCTCCCCCCCTCTCTCTCTTTCTGTCTCTTTCTTTTTTTTATTCTTCGGAGAGAGGAGCTTGTGTGCGCCACATGACAATTTCGGATGAAAACATCGTCGAGTGGCTACTAACCGGTTCGGGACGGGGGGGGATGGGGGATTCGGCAAGTAGCGGGGGCCCACCACCGGTAACAAGCGCGCAAACATCCCCGGGTTGAAAAGACGGCTCTAAATGACGACGCTTTCCGGGCATTTGGAAGCGAGAAGGGCCTGCCTTCTCAATTCGAACCAGTGCGAAGTTAGTGAGTGAGCGATGATACGGTGGCCCGGTGGTCTGGCTCGTCGGTATTTCGCGGCTGATTATCTAAAGATGAGAATAAACGGGGACGACAGTGATAAATTGATAATGACACGTCGCTCTTGACGCGGCACACGCGGTCGGTGTATCCCTCCCGGGCCGGGAATTACGCGGCCGAAGATTTTACATCGGAGCGGAATAACAAGCGCAATAACGATAATAATAAATCAAATTTATCGCGCGACAAAAGCGAAGAATTTGTTAACTAGAGAGACAAAAACCGGGAGAGAAAGAGAGAGAGGGGAAGCGAAGGGAGCGAGAGAGGAGGGGAGCGCGCGCGAGCAAGAGAGAGAGATAGGGGAAGGGAGAGGGGCAGGAAGAAACGTAAGGGAATAAATCGTTCCCTCGCGGAACGTACTACCGGGCTAACCGGTTACGATACGGGAAGCGCAGGATGCGCGGCCACGTCGTGGTCGCGGATGCCGGCCCGGAGAATAAAACGAGAATAATTCGAGCGCTATTGGATAACGTATCGCGACGCCGGAGCGCGCGTATAGCCCGCGCGCGGTCTCCTCGCGCGAGCCATAGCCGGGAAATTGGAACTGCGCTCGTCCACCCCCGGAGTAAGGTCAGGTTAGGCCACCTAATCCAATGTTTTACAGGTTTACTGATTGCGGCGGAGCGCTGTACGACGCGATCCTCGAGAGCCGGGTGGACCGAGAGACCCTTTCTCGAGCCCCCTCCGACCTTCCTCTCCCCCTTCCCGTTTCATTCACCCCGCTTTCGCGTCCGCTTTGCAGCCTTCGCAACTTGGCTGCAGTCCTCCACTGGACGTTCACCTATCCCCGTCGCTCTGTCTCGCGCGCGCGCTGTCCTAATTCTCCGACAAATAAACGCACCATTGGGCAGCCGTAGATTTACCAATCAGGCCGATGCCTCCGTACAGGACAGCGGAAGCCGCGCGGAAGCCGTGCGGAAGCCCGCACGATTCGGAATAGCAATGAAAACAGACCTTTAAATCTGCCCGTATCTCGCTCGACATCCTACACGTCTCTCTCCGCCGTGATTTCCGACCGGTCCAACTTTTTGGTCGGTCAACGTTCCATTAGTAACTACCTAGGGCACGTTCGGGGAGCTCTCTTTTCAATGAACTCATTAGCATGGAGACACACATCTGAGCCACGTCATGCCGAATTTAAATGTAAATTTTCTTTCTTTAAAAAACGAAATTGAGATCGAGGGATTTCCGGTTCTTGCCGGATCGTTGATTCGGGACACAAGTACAGTCGATGGACAGCGGAGCTGGAAAAAGGATTTGGTTACAATAACCAAGATTTGGTTTAAAAAATGTGACTATTTGGTCGTTTCGATTAAATTGTTTGGTCACTGCAACCAAATCATTTAGTACTAATCATTTAGTATCATACAGAGAGGGTTGGTACATTATTACCTTTTAGTATTGTTGATAGAATATCGCGATATAAACCGAATCATGCGTATCACGCAGCGGTATTCCTAGCGTCCGACGTAATATCGCGAAAATGTTCCGCACCACGTACACACGCTGTACACTTCGTAATTTTCGAAAATACCCCTGTACTATCCTCGCATCATCGCGTCGTCGCTGATCCCGCGTAACTTCTAATCCAAGAAGGGCAATCACCTCGGTCGGCTCCTCTCTCGCACCGAATGCCGGCTCCCGATACTTCGTTCCATCAAACGCCCCGCTGCGTTCTCGGAACATCTCGCATCAAAGATTATTAACGAACGTTAGCCATGAAGAGCGAATACGAGGGGGAAGGGGGGGNGAGAGAGAGACGCTTCGTTAAACCCGTCGTGTTCATTAAACCGATCGAGAGGGACGTGCGAGAGACTATAATAAAACCCCGTCCCTCTCGCCGACAGGAGCGAGGACTCCCTATACAAGATAGGTGGCGGAATCTCGTTTCTATAAATTGAAAGTATCGAAAAAGTGGGACAACGCGCGTCGCAAAAAGGAGAGCGCGATAATGGTCGCTTCTTGCATCGCGTTGAGCGCTGTGTTAAGTTCACGGGTGGACGGGTGGCGGATAGATGGGATGGATAGATGGATAGATGGATGGATGGATGAATGGATGGCCGGGCGGGCGGACGGGTGGCTGGACCGCTGGACGGACGAATGTCCTTGCACTATCGATTACAAGGAAGGTTCACGCGACAGACAAGGAGAGAGCAGTAAAGTGATGCAGACAAATGGTAATGTCATTACTTTTATCTCGCCGATGGCGGATACAGGTCCGAGAAAGGCAAGCGCGCTTCGTCGAAAGAAGTGGCCCACCGATGCATACGTGTTTCCGGAAGGTAACACATCAAACTAACGCGACAACTTCGCCAATGATCGGGGAAGGGGGGATTATCGGGAGAGGGAAATGAAAGATATTTTGTTATTTAGATCCGCGCTAATTTCACTCGCTCGGCGTAGCCGTCCCGGGTATCTCGCGCGCAACAAAAGTCCCACTAATGCCATGTTTATTTTAAAGAGAGCAAAAAACTCACCCCGTTGTATATCATTTCGATGTTTCTCGCGGTTTCTCCTGATATGCAAAAATGATAGATCCCAGCGCGGCGGTTTACCCAAAGGGCAAGGAATAATATTCGTCCGGAATATATTATGAGCCGCAGAAAAAGCGTAAAACAAATCCTAAAAGGATTCATTGAATAACCCGAAAGAAGTCCGAATAACCTCATGGGGGTTACCTTCATAAATAATTTATGGCACCCATAACCTGGCTGTCTCCCCCCATTATTGTCTCCCGAATGTGTCTGTATTATTAACGGGCTTTCATTACGGCCGAATTACGTCATCCCTTCCTTAAACGCGGGCAATAGGTTCTAGTTTGCAAACTGTTTTTCCTGTCATGATGACGCGTATCGATTTCCTTAATCTAATCCGTAACGTGATGATAATTACACGACTTATGAATAATAGATCGCGCAAATTATCGTGGACAAAATCGACGTATACCAATAATTAATACGGAGTACAGGATTTATACCATCTAATTGGATATGTTAATCGTATTTAGTTGACCGCATGAATATTAAAAAGAATACAACATTTGCGCTTAATAACGCATTTACATCACGTTGTTTGTGTAGTTGTGCGTCGTATGAAAAAATTGCGAGACATATTGATAACATGTCCGGAAGTATAACGGTTTATTAATGTCTACATAATGGAGGCATTGCAGGGGAGTGCGCGCGCGCGTACACGCGGAGAGCTTCCATAAATTACTTATAAAATTAACCGCATCGGTCCGTGTAGCGATCTCCTAAAATCCCCACAACGAGAACGTTTCGGAGGATGCCGGGATCCTCAGCAGATCTGCTCCCAACCGGAAGCACGTCCTAAGACGATCGTCGCCCATGTACCTGAGTTCGGATTACACTCCTCGCGAACGTGAAACAAATTTAACCCCTTTCCCTACAACATAGTGTGTAGCCAAAAGAACAGTCTCGCCATGCCGATGTGTTGAATCACTCCTTAAAGTTAAAGCACTGTTGTAGTCGTGGGTGAATCAAATATCCAAGCTTTAATTAACCTGCGATAATCAATCAATTCAACTTGTTATGAAGCATCAAAAATCTATCCAAAGCGTTTATATCTATTTTTCATTAGACATTTTTATAAATAGAAGAGAAGATATAATTATACGTAGAGGAGAAAGTATTAGCTCTTGTAAAAATAACGGCTTCTCTTAATATCTCCTCAATTAAATGGCGAATTCTAGTGATTATTTGTGGAATTATTTGTTTTGTAGTCTACCGTTACACATTATAGAGAAGTTTAAACGTAATATGCAAACTTATATAGGAGAAAGTAATATTATGGCCTCCATTTACATTTTGTATAATGACTTTGTAAATAATCAATATTTGAAATCGAAGACTTAACGATTACATTCGTCAAGTGTTGTTCAATAAATTAAAAATTCAGTTATATATTTTTAGACCATTATTTCTCCTGATATCAATATGCCAATAGCCGGCATTTGTTATAACGCATTTTTACTTTTGAACATTTCGAAACGTTTTCAAGATATATCTTAGCATTTAATTAAGCATAACTTCTTCATTCTTCTTAAACTTGGGAGTATTATCACACGAATATATGTACACTTGAGTGTTTTGTTCATTATTTAACATTTAATTCTGCTGCACATTTTGAGTTATGCAATGTTAAACAATAGCATGGCATATTTTGGTAATGTGATCCTCCATTGAAAATAGATATAGATTTAATACGACCTTTTTTTCATGTCGAAGCTTTTATTTGATAAGTCAATAATTCAAGTTACGTTTACAATTTTTTTTTTAATTGTCCTTCTGACAGTTTATATCTTCTGATATGTAAATCAATATATACATTACAAATTCATGATTATATTTATTGTTGTTCCTTCTAAAAGCGAGCTTATTTCGAATAAATATTTAAATTTGTAACTAAACACTATTTTTTTAAACAAAACAAATTTTTGTAATGTATTTTAGCGAAAGATCAAATTATCATCTCCCTCTTCGACCTGTTATGCGATGTCACCACATTTTTATATACGGAAAAAAACAATTCCATTGGCGTAACTCAATTTTACGTTGTCTGGGAACCAGATGAAAACTCGGTTGTTAGAGCCGAAAGATTCCTGTAGAAAGTTACTACTCAATCAATTGTTCTCAGTTTATCTCAACCGAGTATTAATGCAGCTGAATGTTTAAACGAATGTTTTCAGTCGCGGTAACAGAGATATCAGTTCTTGTCGCCGAGTTTTCATTTCTTGTCACCGGGTTTTTATCTGGTCCCTAATCTGTTGCTGGAACAGAGTCCTTTTTTCCGTGTAAATGACGTCCTAAATAATAAATATTTCATAACTTAGAGCCTAGAATCAATTGAACAACGCTTTGACGAGTGTAATCGTTAAGTTTTCGATTAAAAATATTGATTATTAACAAAATTATTGTATAAAATTTAAATGAGGGGGCCATAATACCACCTTCTTCTCTGTAAGTTAATATTACTTATTTTTAAACTTACACTTTTAAACTTCTCTGTAATTTTGTCATGTATCATAGAAAGCGAAGAATATGAATTGTAGTTGTCGTCGTGCAGCAAAAGGGAAAAATTTTCGACAAGCCATCAGCAATTATGAACATCGCGTGCCTGAAAATACTTTTATTAAAACGACGCAGTAACGGGAATTCGAGGGATACGAAAGGTTAAATTTTGTTTGCTCATTAACAGGACACGTTTCATCTCTTATCGTTAACGAGAAAATCATATGCTCGTTCGCTGATTGGCAGAACAACGAGTCCATTTATCGATTCGTTCGGCTTACATATATTCCAGTATCGATATTTAATTGCGCCAATTATATCGCGCGGCATTCAGCCTGTACGCAAAAGCGTACGTTACTTTTTTTCTTTTTTTTTTTTAACCCGAGCCCCGTCGTAAATACCGGTTCGTTGATCACGCACTCATTAATGAGCGAGCAAAATGTAAAATGTCGAATCGTTATTTGTTGCCCGCTGTTCCTTTTTTTATCGTAGCAACAGCTCAGCGTATCCTCGAGCAAACAATTTATCCGCGCGCACAGCGCGCGAAATAAAATGCACAATTCGCGGGACCGGGACGCCGCAAAACGTGGATACTTGCCGGCGCATAGCAGCACGCGGCGGCGCGCCTTTTTTTTCTACTTTTTTTCATCGTCGCGTTTCCTGTAGCAGATGCCGCTAATACACGCGACCTTAAAATCAACATGAAAAAAATTCGCAGAACACGTTCGATATTTTTTAAATTGCGGACGAGAGAACCTTCGTGCTGCGTCGGCGCACTCGTCGCCGTCGCAATTCGTCTTCTGTCGCGCCGGTACATCGCGGTCGCGATTTGCAATTTAATCTATAGGATATGTATATGCACGGTAAACAGTAATAATGCGTAATTACGTGTGCGAGTGCTTGAGCGATATCCGCGATAACGTCGTACCATTTTGGCGCAACAAATAGACGCGCAATTACCGATGCGCCGATGCATTGAAATCTAACAAAAACCAATCCCGTCCGGGAGCTCGTATTGCCAATTCGTTCACCCGTAGAGCTTCACTTGTACGAATGAACGAATGAACGGGTGCACGAACGACGAGCGAGCGAGCGAGCGAGAGATTGGAGAGGGTCGGCCAAGGGGCCGTTCCGAAGCTATGTAAACTGCGGAAACGTGCAAATAAGTAACCCACGGTTCGTGGAGGTGCCCGGGCGGGCTTCGTTCGCCGATAAATTGTTCTCAGGCCGGAGGTTAGCGCTATTTCGAAGGATGAATGTGCACTAATATGCGCGCGCGAATAACTCGGCGAAAGTTTTCCGCGCGCCGTGGGAAAAATTTCCTCGTGAACGCGCGCCCCGATCCAGTAGGATAGCGATGAGCTACTACTGACGAAACGTTACGAGCCTCTCCAGAGACCGGATTTCCGAAACGGAAAGTTATTCCCCGTCGAAAGTATGCGTTCGTGCTATTGCACCAAAATTATGTACGACGTTATTGCCATGTCGTCATGCCTTGTATTCAACGTCGCACGCTGTAAAACTCATCCGGTTGACTCGAACCAAATTTGATCAGGATATGTTCAAGCAAATGTTTTGATTGTGAGAACCAAAATTTCATTCTCTGAACCAAAGGTTTGGTTATCTGAAACGAAAGTAAACAAGATTTGCCTTCTCACAATCAAAACGTTTGTTTGAGCGTACCCTAATTAAATTTTGCTTGAGTCAACTAAATGGGGTTTTTAATGTATCTTCTCATTGTTGAATTGCACATATATTAATCCTTTTGATACTTTCACATGGATATTTTCAAGCTTTGCAAGAGATGCCAATTATTTACTTTTTTTTAGCATTAAGCAACTTCAACTTTCTATTTCCCGTTTCTTCTATTTTCAATGATGTACGTATTAGTTTTATATAACAGAAATTATATATATATATATTTTTTTTTTGTTTTTTAGTGTCCATAAAAAAGAAATGGAAGTAGGCTTAACTCAGAAAATACACATGTATTTATTGTTTATTTATTTTCTATTCTAAACATAGAATATTAAAATAAATATTAGTTTGGCATGAAAGTAATAAAAATTTTACTATGGACATAAAAAAATTATAGATTCAGGGTATAGTTTCATAAATTTTTTCCGGCAAATATATATATATATATAAAATACATTTAATCCTTTGCACTCCAAATGCCAACCTAGTCGGCTTTGAGGGTTTTGATATTCTATTTCACACATGCCAACTTTTTGAAGAGACGATGAAATCGCATTAAGTTCAAATGAAATTACAGACTGTAACCAAGTGGACAAATGGATTCTTTTTATTTAATTTAAAAGTTGATAAATATAATAATGAATAAATCGTTACCGTATTTAATAAAACGCAAAAATTACAGAGCGCAGAAGGTTAATGTGTGCATGTGCGTATGTGTTGTTATATATTTACCGGTTATAGAATCAAACGTATTGATATAAAAAAATAATATAATGATATATGATATCATTATGCGTATTTTACACAGAGAAAAATGCTTCTCTAAATTTAGTATAAGTATTTTTTTGGTTTGAGTTTGTTTAATATAATATATTAATTTAATAGAGGAGAAGGTTGTATTATGTTGTTAGACGGATAAAATAAAACATTATTGCGAAGAACGGCATGAATTGAGATCAAACATCACGGTTAATTGCATCGTTTGCACGAGTTATCGCTGACTACAGTGCGGGTTATGTGCGTGGGTAACCTCGTAAAAATTTGTCAACGATGATCAGCACAGCGAAAAGATTGTGGTATTCTTTGCTCGTAATAGTTAACGACGTCTGGCGAGGCAACGAAACGTCACGTAATCTAGGGGACAATACGATCGGGTAAAATTTAATTTCGCGAGAGAGAATTCTCCCCATCGCGTTGCGCCGCGCCGCTACGCGCCATGACGGAGGGTGGGCGAACGGAAGCAGAGATCTAAGAAGATAAAGGGTGTTCCCGGTGAAAGCGATGTTTGAAACGTAGTTAATAAAATCGCATGAATATTCAACGTCAGGGGAATCGAAGTCCCGCGGGATCGAAACAAAAAGGTCGACGCATATTTGCCGTTACAAGCTCTCTCACCGTCCCGGAAAATTGAACTTTCGGAATCCGCATGGATCATTTTTTGCCTGCTCTTCCCGTGGCGATTCTCAAATTGGACTTTCGGCGATGAAATTTTTTACAACGCCGACGGAAGCGAGGAATGATCGCTTTCATAAATATCGCTATCTCGTCCAATTAAATTAACGATTTCCAAGTCGTATAACGGAATCTAGTGTAATTTTCATTTTAATCCGGCTGACACAGGCAGATTAAAGTCTATTCCCAGTCGCCACTGATATACATAAGTCATTTGGAAAAGAAATTTATGTGTCTGACTTCGCGAAATTCGTGTGACGTGCGAATATTTCCGAAAAGAGAACGGTAGAACTGGTTTATTGTTTAATGGATGCAAGTCCAATTAGAACGACGAAGCATCTGTCAGAACGTGTACACAGTCCGCATTAATAAAAATGCAAGTAGAGCAATACCCAAATTTATGCAAGGTATGCAAAGTATACCGAATAATATTATCTACATCTGCAGG
>NW_014559268.1:0-254 GCF_001313825.1 Dinoponera quadriceps
CATAAAACTCGACATGATCACTGAACGATAAAACAAAGACACTAGTTTTTGGCGGACTCAACTTGTGTGTGTTTGTAGTTTTAAATGTCAGACGAACAAAATGACGTATGTGTCAAATTAATACCCTGCGTACTTTTCGCTGGCGCCATCTCTTAGTTAAACCGGAAAAAACTTATGCATACACTTGGTAGAAGTTTGAAACCGCAATTTCCCTATAGATTGTGCTAGCCATCAGTTTAGGGACCGTAAGACCG
>NW_014559269.1:0-512 GCF_001313825.1 Dinoponera quadriceps
CCTTACGAGTCGTCTAATTGACAATAAATCCAGCTTCACGGAGCTCCTCAATTATCAATAAGATCTCGTTGTCATGTGCATTGTTGCCGGCTCTACGCGATGCGTCGAGTAATCTGAAACGCTCCACCAATTCGTTCGGATTATCCCAATGAATATATTCAATTTTATTTTCAGTTAATTTCATTGTCGATTGAATCGGTAATACATTTGATAATTTCATTGTTGATCGAATCGGTGATATATTCGATGAATTTACGATATTCGTTATTCGTCTACCCATTCCCGTGTGTTTTATCAGCGGTGCGATAATGTGTTTATATTTATATCCTTTATTATCCATTATCGGCATAAGAGCTTTGTGTTCGCGTCTGTGGATGTTCGTTGTCAAAATTATATTTTTGTATTGTTGCTTATCGTTATCTATAAAGATCGTATTATCGGGGAGTCGTTTGAATAATAATTCATATAGACCTGGTGTTCCCGCGTATTCAGTACCATTTAAAGTAATGGAA
>NW_014559270.1:0-654 GCF_001313825.1 Dinoponera quadriceps
AGACGTATATATTTGAAAATAAATTAACAATTATATTTTACTTAGTTTATCGAAACAGAAAGTAAATCGCAATTAAAAATAAACAGATTAAAAAATAAAACTAACCGATAAATAAATAGATTAAAAGGATTAATAAACATATTAAAAATATAGTGTTGGCAAATAAGTTCGTTCGGTTTTTAAATCGGAGTAGGTTTACTCGTTCTGCTATCTCTTTTCTACAGCGCTATCGCACAACGCGCTTGCGCAGCTGAAAAGCGAAGTTCTACCTAACCTATTTATAAACATACGTCGGGTAATACCAGAGTATTGTGCGTACTGCACGCTTGAAAATATGGAAGAAAAGAACGTCCATTTTCGCTATATTATACTTTTTTATTTCAAAAAAGGTAAACGAGCTGCGGAAGCTCATAAGAATATTTGTAATGTGTATGGGGACGATGCTTTAACAGAACGTGTGTGTCAAAAATGGTTTGCCAAATTCCGTTCTGGAGATTTTGATGTTAGTGACGCGTCCCGTTCTGGTCGTCCAGCAAAGATTGATTCAGCTGTAATAAAGAATACCGTCCACAAAAATCCATCGCAAACAGTACGAGAGATTGCTACGACACTTAATATATCCCATACAAGTGTAGAAAACCATTTGCGTCAGTT
>NW_014559270.1:678-887 GCF_001313825.1 Dinoponera quadriceps
CTCGCCTCAACGTTTGGGTGTCGCACGAATTGACAGAGGCCAACTTAACCGCTCGCATTTCCATCTGCGACGCGCTGCTGAAACGCCAAGAAAACGATCCATTTTTGAAGCGGTTGGTTACGGGAGATGAAAAGTGGATCGTCTACGATAACGTAGTACGTAAAAGATCATGGGGAAGCAGCAGTGAACCACCACAAACAACCTCGAAG
>NW_014559270.1:960-1730 GCF_001313825.1 Dinoponera quadriceps
GATCGATTCAACTATATATTGCTTCCAATTAACGAAATTGAATCAAGCAATACGTTCGAAACGTCCAGAATTGGCAAATCGAAAAGGAGTCGTCTTCCACCACGATATTGCCAGACCCCATACTTCATTAACTACTGCGAACAAATTGTTAAGGTTTGGCTGGAATGTTTTGCCTCATTCTTCTTATTCACCGGCACCCTCTGATTATCATATGTTCCGGTCGCTGCAAAATTCTCTTAACGGGAAAAACTTTGCTAATAATGAAGCTGTTAAAACGCAACTGGATCAGTTTTTTGCCGGTAAACCTCAGACGTTTTATGAATGTGGGATTATGAAATTGGTAAAAAGATGGCAAGAAGTCATTGAAAAGAATTGTCAATATATTATTGATTAGTATATATTTTGTATATTAAATAAATTGCATTTTATACCAGTCAAAAAAACCGAACGAACTTATTTGCCAATCCAATAAAATTAAACAATTAAATATAATTATAAATAAAACATTCGTCCAAAAAGATTTTTATAAGTTATGTGGTGACATGTTATTAACAAATAGGATAAATTGTAAATATAGGAAACAATAATATTTGTTTACACACAGCGTTTGAATTACCGTATATCATGCAAATGATGTATATAATTCACATTAATAAATATGATTCTTTTTGAAATTTATTTCTCTCTCTTCTTAGAATTATTATAAGTATATACATATGTTCAATCTGTCAAACAAGAGCGTCGTCTGAATGCTTGAAAAGAAAATAATT
>NW_014559271.1:0-989 GCF_001313825.1 Dinoponera quadriceps
TGATCTAAAATGTTATGGTCCATATTCTCAACTCAATTTTCGATAAAATCAATGAAATAATATAATCCTGTGTGTTAGGCCCGAATCAGACTAAAGGTTACAGATTAGATTTAGACAAAATATAATTGTCTAACCCTAACGTATTGCACCAATTTAGTAATGCTATTAAAAAGAAACAGACTATTTATTTCAATTGATCAATCCACTATAAAACCGTATCATGTGACCGAGTGTCACTAAACAAGTGGATAAAGTAAATATTAAAACGTCCGAACCGCACAGAACATCTAGAGGTTGATTTCTTCACTGATCCCGCTGCCCATACACGGTCGCCAGGGTGTTTTTGGAGACTTGCCCAAACACTAGGCCTAGAAAGCTGAACCGGCCAAGTCTCTGCAGATATACTATATAGTAATGTGTGCACGGGGGGATTCCCTCCTCGACAGTGCTTTCGTCTCCGAAGAGATCCTCGAGTCGCGGGACGTCCGCTTCGGACAATCAGTATGACGATAGGAAAACACGACAAATGAAACACGTATTCTTTGAAAATAAATAAACTAAACTCTATTTAATAAAAAATAAAAACCACCAGAGCGGCGAATGATTACGGTATCGACAAGAAATACGGACTATAAATACTCTAAAAGTACAACGCAAGCCAAAAAAACCAAAATAGTACGAAAGACTTGATAATGATTAAAGCGCTTAGGAAATACAGAATGAATATGTACGTACGAGTAATAAGTATAATGTAATGCGACTAACGGTGATAGAATAAAATACTAAAAAATTATTATATATGAAGACGGAATTATTCCTCGAACAAGTACGCCGATCAGAAAAAAATATCGAAACGCGGCGTCGTTCGCGGCTTCTTTATATCGCTCTATTGCCACGCAGAACTATTGTTGTAAGCAAATCCCGATATGATTGGCCGTGCGCGATAAAGTGACGCAATTCGTGTCGGTTAGCGCGTTGAGCCGTCCTTT
>NW_014559272.1:0-400 GCF_001313825.1 Dinoponera quadriceps
CTCGCACCTACTATTAGTTGAAACATGGCACCAAAACGCAAACGAAAGTAACAACTAATACTTATGATCAAATATTACTCTTTCCAAATTCAAATGATTCTGGAAGCTCAGATGAAGAATCCGATAATGATCACGATGACGCTGTAATAGATGAATCTCTATTCGTCGCTAGTTTTTGAATATTTTATTTTCGATTTTATTTCAAGAAATGTATCACGTGGCATGGCAGATCGAACTATATCACAACATAAAAGAGGGTCAAGTGACCAAAAATCTTTTTGAGATTTACGTTTGTTGAAACTTGATAAAATGAGAATTCCTAAATAAGTGTTCAAATCATCCAAATTTAGAGTATACCGATTCTCTTTGGTGGCTTCCACTATATAATTTTTCATTTCGA
>NW_014559273.1:0-2284 GCF_001313825.1 Dinoponera quadriceps
CACAAAACTCGACATGTTTAAGGTTATAGAAAAATATACCGGTGTATGGAACTTGGGTTGTTGTGTGTTGAAAATCTTCGTCAGCTGTTAGAGGGAGATGATGGCGCTGCAGAAGCGGTCTTACGGTCCCTAAACTGATGGCTAGCACCATCTATAGAGAAATTCCGGTTTCATACTTCTACACCTGGTACACCGTGTACGTCGCAAATGCCGGCTTCCTTTGTCATATTTTAGATCCCTATTTACGATCGTGATCTGCACGAGGATTATAATTGAATCTTCGCAATTAACGCGAAGTGCGCGACACTTTGTATTCTTTCGCAGGCAGATGATATGTGAGAGATGGTAGCAGGCATGATCCGTATCGCGCATTATATCGACGCAGGAAGGCTTATGATAGCTTATACGTGTTACATACAGCTAAATACACGTCGTATACTCAATAACGAACGTACAAACTACGATAACGTAAATAGCTAAGCTAAAGAGCAATACACTCCTTCCTATTAGCATGCAACTGTGCGTAAAATCATTATTCCGTCCCGGATATTCTTTCATCAGCGTGTTCTTTGAACTGATTAAAAACCTATTTTCCTCAGATTTTCCGCGACTACAGAGGTTTTATCGCCGAATATAAAACCCAAAGGTTCACCTTTACCCCGGCAGTTGTTCGCGAAAATGTCGAATGTCGTAAATTAAAATACTGTCGAAAAAGAGCCAATCCCTAGCTTTCGCTCGACTCGAGGGAAGAGAGTGTGTGTGCGCTTTTTGAATTACGACGAATTACGCTGAAATTATGTCCGTTTCAGACTGGCTAAATAGATTGCAAAGCGGACGGACGGGTCGCTCGCGACGTTTCGTCGGTAAAAATGTCTTATTTTCGAATTGTCTTTATGTTACAGCGCATCATCAACCTCAACGAGGACACGCGCTGCCACGGAGGTATCTCTTCTCTTTCCTTTGTGTGGATAATGTCCGGTAATATATATATAATATTAAACATTTAATAATAATAAATAATTTAACACCTAACCTAACCGAATATTTTAAACAATGTGCATTGAACAATTTTATTCCGTTATAAATATATATTCTAAACAATATGAGAAATATAAATACAATTCTTCAAATAAATGCCTAAATCAAGGAAATCATCGACTTTTTAATAAATTCGCTTTAAGCATTGTCTTTAATAAAAATTTAAAGAGTGGTCCCAGATGCACGCAGCGTAAAGCAAGATGCGAACTTATGATTGGATGGCTTGGTTATGTTGTTTTTTTTTTAAGTTATTTTCCTATTGGATATCGGATTATCATACGGACGCTGGACACTGTGAATTCTTCATAAAAGTTTGTCGTTACCGCATCGGATGTGAATACGACAAGCTATTCTACAACTAAGTAACAAAGATGCATTTGATTTGGACACTGACGCGCTCGAATATAAGGCTAAGCTCGGGAACCCCATTCGTGGTGCGTTTTCATGATTTCGGTGGAAAAGTAGTGGATGTGCCGTGTGTCTTCGTGTATCAAGGTTTTACGAGCACTTTAGTGTGACTTCTACTGACAAAGGACATCTAGCAACGCGTAAATTTAAAAAAATCTATAACTTTACAGAATTATAGAACAGGCAAATCTAATAACTAAACAATTTTTCGTTGGTGTTCGAAATCGGTTTTAGGGGTAAAAACAATCTATTGAAGGAAAACCGGTACTTAGATTTATAACAGAATATTATCCGAACTATTAAAAATATGACAAAATATTTTAGATAAATATTTTATAGTGTTACGTCCTGGGTACCTCGGGAAGTACGGATTCCTTTTTTTATATACGAGGGGTGTTCATAAAATAACGGGAATTTTTAAATTTCGCGGGTTTGGAGAGTCCGATCGTCAGAATTTTTTTTTATTATGTTGATATACATACCTTTGAAGTATGATAAAATTTTCAGCTGTATTCATTGTTTACTTTGTCTGTGGCAGCCGCTAAGGTTAGACGTGTTTTTATGAGCTCGGCGATTTTCGTTCGCGAATGGAAGTTGCCAGAATGCCTCCACTGGAACGATTGAGCCTTAGTTTCGACGTCATATCCGTCAACCCATGTTTCGTCACCTGTTACAACACGTTTCAGTAATTCTGCATCGTCGTTGACTTCATTTAGTAACTCCTGAGCAACTTCCATTCGCGAACAAAATCGCCGAGCTCATAAAAATACGTCTAACCTTAGCGGCTGCCACAGACAAAGTAAACAATGAATACAGCTGAAAATTGTATCATACTTCA
>NW_014559274.1:0-1092 GCF_001313825.1 Dinoponera quadriceps
AAAAGATACAAGCCGAAACGTGAATTTGCATTAGTTCACGTTTTCTAATAATGTAGGGTCGAAAGAAACGTTCGCCGCCTGAAATCTGCGAGGCTGCCGCATGGAAATATCGTAATAAAGCTGAATATTTCAATCACACTCGCCAGCTTGCATCCGTTCAAGATTTGACGTAAAGAAACGCAAGATTCACGACATTCAGGTTATTTGCCTATTAAACGGAAACTCGCAAGTGTCGTCAGCGGATGGATTTCTTTTACCTTTTTGCATGGAACTAGCGTTTTTAGTCGAAAAGATACAAGCCGAAAATGAATTTGCATTAGTTCACG
The DNA here is from genome assembly GCF_001313825.1 of Dinoponera quadriceps. Taxonomy (NCBI): domain Eukaryota; kingdom Metazoa; phylum Arthropoda; class Insecta; order Hymenoptera; family Formicidae; genus Dinoponera; species Dinoponera quadriceps. The sequence goes on from NW_014559274.1 coordinate 327, forward strand.
TTTTCTAATGTAGGGTCGAAAGACACGCTCGCCGTCTGAAATCTGCGAGACTGCCACATGGAAATAACGTAATAAAGCAGAATATTTCAATCACACTCGCCAGTTTGCATCCGTTCACGATTTAACGTAAAGAAACGCAAGATTCACTAGACATTCACGTTACTTCGACTATTACACCCAAACTCGCAAGTTTCGTCAGCGGATGGATTTCTTTTACCTTTTTTCATGGAACTAGCGTATTTATTCGAAAAGATTCAAGCCGAAACGTGAATTTGCATTAGTTCACATTTTCTAATGTGGAATCGAAAGAAAAGTTCGCCGGCTGAAATCTGCGAGGCTGCCGCATTGAAATAACGTAATAAAGTTGAATATTTCAATCACACTAGCCAGTTTGCACCCGTTCACGATTTAACGTAAAGAAACGCAAGATTTACACGACATTCACGTTATTTGGCTATTAACCGCAAACTCGCATGTTTCGTCAGCGGATGGATTTCTTTTACCTTATTCATGGAACTAGCGTATTAAGTTGAATAGATTCAAGCCGAAACTTGAATTTGCATTAGTTCACGTTTTCTGATGTAGAGTCGAAAGAAACGCTAGCCGGCTGAAATCTGCGAGGCTGCCGCATGGAAATAACGTAATAAAGCTGTATATTTCAATCACACTCGCCAGGTTGCATCAGTTCACGATTTAAAGTAAAAAAACGCAAAATTCATTCGTCATTCACGTTACTTCGCCTATTACACGCAAACTCGCAAGTGTC
>NW_014559275.1:0-592 GCF_001313825.1 Dinoponera quadriceps
CACATTGCCATGCGAGAATTATCTTTATGTTGAGGGAAAAATAATTGCATAAGCGACAGCCGTAAATGTGGCTGTAACATTGGGAAATAATTGCGCTTTCATGTTTGATGAGATTCGTTATGAACTGGATGGTGTGGAGATTGATCGTAACAGAAACGTTGGAATAACTTCTACGCTCAAGAATTATGTATCGTTATCTTCTGACAAAATTGCCTGCATGAGAAATGCTGCGTGGGATACGATCAACGCTCATTCGACAGATGGATACTTCAACTTTTGCGTACCGCTCAGCATGTTGCTAGGATTTTGCGAAGACTATAGGCGTATAGTGATTAATGCACGCCACGAATTGATTCTCATACGATCGCGCAGTNGTGGAGCTATTCAAGATACAATGGAGAATGCCTCACGTACTCTTGAACGATATCAATAAGCTCTCCCTGTTGAGAACCTTGGAGAACGGCGGATACCTGAGCATGAGTTTCCGCTCGTGGGACCTGTATGAATTTCCTCTCCTACAAAACACGACCAAATACTTGTGGTCTGTCAAAACTGCCACTAATTTGGAAAAACCGCTATATGTTATTTTTGC
>NW_014559276.1:0-965 GCF_001313825.1 Dinoponera quadriceps
AAACTGAGCAATTTGACACGATGCACCCCCTATAAATAGTTCAATCATGACGACTCCTTAACGAAATCAACTTTGCAACTTGCAGAGGAAACATGTGGTTCGTGAAGCAGCCGACAGTGATACGCGTGCAAAAGTTTGACGATAGAATGTGATTAATGGGAGAAAACAAAGAGATCCGTAAACATGGAGACGTGTTACCGAGTACTATACGCGCAATCATATGTGGTCCTTCGAAATGTGGTAAGACGAACGTTCTCATAAGCTTGTTGGAGAGCCCGCATGGTCTGTGTTTTGAGAACGTGTACGTATATTCGAAGTCGTTGATGCAGCCCAAATATCAGTATTTGGAAAATCTCTTGACGTCGATAGATGAAATTGGTTATTTTACATTCTCCAATAATTCCGACGTTATTCCAGCAAATGAGGCGCGCACGAATTCAATCTTTGTATTCGATGACGTGGCATGCGATAAGCAAGGTACGATAAGAGAATACTTTTCAATGGGACGACATTCGAACGTCGACTGTTTCTATCTCTGTCAGACATACGCGAGAATACCTAAACATCTTATACGTGACAATGCGAACCTGCTGATCTTGTTTAAACAAGATAGTACCAATTTAAAACATGTATACAACGATCACGTTAACACTGACATGTCGTACAATGACTTCTGTACATTGTGTCGCAAGTGTTGGCAGTGCAAGTATGGGTTCGTGGTAATAGACAAGGATAGCTCGCTCACTAATGGTCGATATCGAAACGGATTTAACGAATACGCGATACCGTGAGACGAATAGTCGTTGCCGAAACGTCAACGGTGAAACGCCTCCGACGTTTTTTTTTTTCCAAAACAACAATATGTCGACAATCGACAGTGGGAAAGAAATTTAGGATCGTGAAAAAGTAGCGAAAAAGATCGCAAAAACGAGCGATTCGATTCGTAAGAAATATCGCGCTCTGAA
>NW_014559277.1:0-624 GCF_001313825.1 Dinoponera quadriceps
CTGCACCGAACTCATTTTTTTGTATTATTACGGCAAATGCAAAATTAGTTAATTTATATGACAATCAAACGTTAACACGTCGCGTATGACTGAAATTTTGACAGAGGTTACTTGGAGAATGATACTTGCCAGGAGTCATGTTATTTTATGAATTACGGCGCTATCTCATTGAATTTTACCAAATTTTTCAAACTATCCTCATAAATATATGTATTATCATGGAGTGTGAATTATTAGGACCAATAGTAACCAGTAGCATATCTTTATATACCAGGTGTACCGGTATGAAGTGAGCGTCAAAATACAAATATCTCGATAGGGAACATTTATTTTGAACGGGCCTTAATTTTGTTTTGTTTGGTTTCTATGACATCTATCAAACATATTCAGTTTACATCAAATTATTGAACAAACAACATCATATTTTTTCATCGTGTTAAAAATGTCGAATTTTGTACCAGAAAATGATGATTTGCGGAAGGCATTAATTTTTTGTTTTCATTTGAAGAAAAGTGCTGCAGAGTCGCATCAAATGCTTGTCGAGGCTTATAGTGATCATGCTCTATCAGAAGCAGCATGCAAAAGATGATTTCAACGGTTCAGAGATAATGATTTTGATGTGAG
>NW_014559278.1:0-266 GCF_001313825.1 Dinoponera quadriceps
ATCGTACGTCTTATCAACGTTACAATCAGAGCATTTGCGGACAATTGTGTTTACAGTTCCTCCAAACGGTAGATGATTGCTACGGATTTAAGGGATGATATTCTACTAACAGCAGCCAGTATTCGTTTAAAAGTTTTTGCGAACATGTCGCTGACGCTTACTTTGACCGACAGTAGCACTCTTGCAGTGAGCTACTTTCCAGCTATAGATTTAAACAAAGATGATTATGAGCTCGTTTTAACGGATTTTGAATCGTACAACACGAT
>NW_014559279.1:0-406 GCF_001313825.1 Dinoponera quadriceps
ACTCGAGTCGCACGGCAGTCGAAACGATGAATTTCAGCCGACTGACAGCGGGTCGTCGCCATTAATTATAACGGAACTGTCCAGCAGCGAACTACTAATAATGCACCGAGCTCCCTGAAACGGTACGCACACGAAGGTCATGCGCACCAAGTTTCGCCGCCGACCCGCTGAATTATTTTCCGTCAGGCCTTACTCATCCCCCGCGATCGTACCGTCGAAGGACCGCCACTTAATTTGTTCGCCGTTCAGCGGGGAAAGGAGTTCAATCTGCGCGTTTCGACCAACCAATCCATAGCGGCGGCGGTGCAACGACGCGTGAACGTTTTCCTCGTTGATATATTTTTTTATGCAATTGCGAGTAAGAAACGGGGACAGTGGTGCGGCTAGTGAAAATTTGTTCGATTCG
>NW_014559280.1:0-1437 GCF_001313825.1 Dinoponera quadriceps
ATCATTTTTCCTATTCTTTCCTTGTATACGTTCGAAGAAATTTTATAAGCAGAATTTTATAAACGTAAGACATTTCGTAAACTGTATTATAAAAGAATGAAAAACGTTAAATAATGTTCAAAAACATGGTTACCGTTCTTTAACGTTTCTCAACCGTTCCTTTGCCGTTCTTTACCGTTTGTCAATCATTCCTTTGCTGTTTTTTATCGTTTGTCATTCGTTCATTTGAAGTTTTTTAATGTTTGTAAACCGTTTTACCGTACGGGGCCTTATTTATGTGCGCGAGAGAGATGAGACAGATCATCGCGAATTGAGCGAGCGAATGCAGAGGATGGGGGTGATTGCTGCGGGCGAACGCGAAAAGTGTCGTAGGCGAGGGACGAACCACCGCAGACCGATTAAACGTGGGCCGCCGGTAGAACACATTTACCGATCGATGCAGGAATATCAATCACTGGAAGAATATCGGTCGCTGGAGGGGGGTACGAAGGTAATACGAGGTCTGGCTATTAAATAACGAGACTGCTTATGAAAAAGAGTTTCATTTTAAAAATTATTCTACAANCCCTTTGCCGTTCTTTAACGTTTGTCAATCATTCCTTTGCTGTTTTTTATCATTTGTCACTCGTTCATTTGAAGTTTTTTAATGTTTGTAAACCGTTTTACCGTACGGGGCCTTATTTATGTGCGCGAGAGAGATGAGACAGATCATCGCGAATTGAGCGAGCGAATGCAGAGGATGGGGGTGATTGCTGCGGGCGAACGCGAAAAGTGTCGTAGGCGAGGGACGAACCACCGCAGACCGATTAAACGTGGGCCGCCGGTAGAACACATTTACCGATCGATGCAGGAATATCAATCACTGGAAGAATATCGGTCGCTGGAGGGGGGTACGAAGGTAATACGAGGTCTGGCTATTAANCACTCCAATCCTCTTGCCACAAACCGTTCCATTCGTTTTTTCCATTGGTCAAAGCAATGCTGGAAGTCTTCTTTTGTAAGTGTATTTAGGAGCTCCGCCGATTTTAGCTTCACCTCTTCCATCGACTCGAACCGGGTTCCTTTTAAGACAGACTTGATCTTTGGAAACGGGAAAAAGTCACAGGGTGCTAAATCAGGCTAGTACGGCGCGTGTTCGAGCACTGGAGTGCCTCTAGCGGCTAAATAACGCTTCACAGGCAGCGCGTTATGGGCAGGTGCATTGTCCTGGTGCAAGATCCACGACTTGTTTTTCCACAACTCCGGCCGTTTCTTACGAAGCTCGCAATTCTCACTCGCTCTTGCAGTGTTGCCAAAACTTTCAGATAGTAAGTTTGGTTTACAGTTTGACCCTCTGGAACCCATTCAGTCATCACGATGCCGTTGATGTCGAAAAAACGATTAGCATGATTTTAAATTTTGATTTTGACATCCTTGCTTTTTTCATTCTTGGGGATG
>NW_014559281.1:0-450 GCF_001313825.1 Dinoponera quadriceps
CCGTCTGAAGGAAGCAATCGCTCAGAAGCGGCCAGCTTTGGCCAATAGATGAGGAACTGTGTTCCATCAGGATAACGCCAGGCCATACTCATCGATAGTGACTCGCCAGAAGCTCCTGAAGCTTGTTTGGGAGGTTCTTTTGCATCCACCTTATAGTCCGGATTTGGCACCAAGTTATTACCACCTGTTCCTGTCTATGGCAAATTTTTTTGCTGGTGAAAAATTCGCCTCAAGAGAAGCTTGTGAATATCGACTTTCCCAGTTTTTTGCCAATAGGAACGAGGGTTTCTATGAGAGAGGCATAATAAAATTACCTTCGAAATGGCAACAAGTTATCGAATAAAACGGTGCATATTTGACCTAAATGGGATCATTGTAACTATGTTAAATAAAGCCTCCAATTTGATACAAAAATAATGGATTACTTTTTACTAGACCTTACATTAATAT
>NW_014559282.1:0-2936 GCF_001313825.1 Dinoponera quadriceps
TAGCCGATAAACGGAGGCGTACCGCACGTTCGGCCATATACCGAGTAACCGGAGGCCGATTTTCAGCAACGGGTTCATAGTGCTCGTGACTTGCATTCATAAACAAATTTGAAGTCCCGTGACAAAATGAAACTCAAAGTCAGCGCGTCCGCCCGATGTAGCAGAGCCGAAAGACCACTGACCGATTCCCGTAGTTTATTCTCATGCAGTACTCGTCCCCTACGAGTGACCACGGATCAATCGCGCCATTATGCATAACGCAGTATGATAATGAGTTGAGATACAATTCATTAAATACAGCCGTTCTATAGTTCCACCGATGGTCAGATAATTTCCCTATGGAGGACTAGACGAGAAATTACGCGGACGAACAAAGCGTCTCGATGAGTGCAATTGTCGGCCCTTTTTTTACGCGAACCCACCACTCGAACTGACAACTCGAATCCGGGAGATAATAAAGAGGATATTTTTACAAATTTTCTACACTCATTCGAATGATGGCTTGACGGACGTCGAGTCGGTCGGTCGATCGGTAATTACGCATTAGTTATTCTAACTGAAGTGAAACGAATTATATGCGTGGCGGCGGGTCTTGAAAGAAATAAATGACAGGAAAACATTATGTTTCATCTTGCCTACGGGCGAATAATTGAGAGTAATTTTCTTAAATGCTGAGGAAAACTGCGTTCTCCGGGATACACACATGGAAAAAGACTCAAGAGTGAAAAAATTTTAATCGACTAGATTCGTCGTGGTCTTTTTCAGGTTTTTTTTTACAGTAGTAGACAGAAAGGTTGTTACACTTTTTTATGAGTTTCTCGCAATGTAGCTCATATAGATGTAGCTCATGTAGCTATAATAGAAGAATGTATCTCCTGAGAATAACTAAGAAACAAATTCTCCTATTGGACACGGGTTGTGAAACTTGTCTGAAAAAAAATGACGTAACCTTTCTGTCCATTACTGCAAAGACCAACTGAGATACCGCAGAAACACGCAGCGTATTCCCGGTAAATATTTAATAATAAATACATTAAATAAAGTTTTAATAGTAAATATGTTGTAAACAAGTAAAGACGAAAGATGCGTTCTCCGAGTAAAATTGTTATAAAGAAACAAGAGAAGAAACATGTGTACGAATTCATATTAAATATAAGGATGTCGAAAAATTGTAAATCTGCGTAGTCACGTTAAATAAAAAATATTTAATTAGCAATTAATAATTTGATTAATTTAGTTTCAATTTCTAAGTTATCACTTTATACCCTAATTATACTATAGCTGTAACGAAGGTGCTGGCCTGGGCTCTAATTGAATTGACATTAATACATTGCGAGTATAACGGACACGTATGATGCCGACGTTTTTACGATCTAAAATCAAATGTAGCAATTCAAGATATTTATATTTATACGAATAATATATAAAATATTACATAATCTTATATTGAAGGAGAGCTCTGGTAATGGCGAGCTTACAATCGTGAAAGTTTCCAAAGATAAATTCACGAGGCCTCCTGCCATAAGCATTATTTGTTTTTGAGATCTCATTATCACAAATGACATCATCCTCCCGTGATTAGATGACATATCGTACCATAACGAATTGTAGGCTGCATCGGCGATTAACATACTCTGAAAACAATGCAGCATCACAAATGTCGAAAGATATTACATGGAAAAGATAATTCCGTTGGCGGAACTGAATTTTCCGTTGCCTGAGGACAAGATGAAAACTCTATTGTAAGAACAGAAAGATTCCTGTTGGAGGTTTCCACTCGGTCAATTGATTTCAGATATCTTAACAAAGTTTTAATGCATCTGAATATCTACACGAATGTTCTCAGTTGCGATAACAAAAATATCGTTTCTTGTCACTGAATTTTCATTTCTTGCCACCGAGTTTTCATCTGGCCCTTATTTAGTCGTAGGAAATGATTTTTTTCCGTGTATTTCCCAATGACAGAACAATCACCCTTCACATTCTATAGTCACCCCACCTCTTTGTTTTAAAGTTTAAGTTCTTCTCTCTATATTATAATCGCAACGATTTAGAAAATATCAAGAATCTTAATTAGCAGATCTAGTAATATAGTTACTCGAATATCATAGTTAAAAAAATGAATAGTTGCTATTTTTAATTGTATGAAGTTTACTAACTTTAAGACTAAGATATTCTCCGGCAAAGCAGAGTATAAACACTTCCGACAGAATGACACCGCAAGAAAAAGCAGCTTTTACCAATATTGCGATGCTGGCGTCACCGTGAACGGACTATTTTATTGAACAATAAGGAATGATTGAATTACTGTACTGATCATCGCGCATTAATGCGGTGACAGCAGTACTTACTATTACTATGAGAAATCCGAAGCAAACAATGACGAGGGTATTGCAAATAATAACTATCAACGTTACGAAGGAAAAAATCTTATGGATATTGTCGGAAAAAGTGATTACTCTGTTATGCCTCTCGATCAGCATTCCCATCGTCGACATGGAAGATTTATAGTGGAGGACGTTCCCCGAAATGTTTCTCAACTCTTGGCATATAATATCGATTTGCCCGCTTGCATGAAGCACCTAAAATATACTTAAACATCTGCAAAGATTTCAAACAGCGCGAAAAATCTTTTGGCAAGTTACCAGAAAGAGAATGACACTTGATGTATTACGCGAACTTAACGTATTACGTGTTATCCTACGCACGATATTATCACATTACCGCTTATATTATCACATTTGAACTCGCAATTTTATGAACAGACACACTATATAATCTTGACAGTAATAAATATGGGGATACACTTACCAAACTGAAAATCAGCGTGTCAAGAACAGCGACCGTGTACGTGTTGGCCATGCCGTGCAAAAATAATGTTACAAAAAGCAGCTCGTAGGTCGGCGATTGCTCGGCTTGTTCGAAGGGGAATTGTA
>NW_014559283.1:0-450 GCF_001313825.1 Dinoponera quadriceps
TGGTTTGAAACGACGAAATTAAAGCACGGCCCGTCGATAAGATTATCTTTTAGCAAGCAACGTGGGATAATTTAATAAACAGCTTATTATTTCCACGCGCATTTGATCATTCGCTCACTCACTCACTCACTCACTCACTCATCCACTCACACGCTCGCACACTCGCACTACAAAGAGCCCTGGACATCCGGCGAGCTTTGCCAGGGCTACCGACATCGAAACACGGTCGACCAGCGAAACCAGCAACGACCACCCCGTCGGCCGGGACGGGACGAACGTCCACCGATCGACGGAGGCCAGGTCACAAATTCATTAAAATGTTAAGGCAATTTACACGTTCCGTGCCGCGTGGAATGTATGAGCCCCACGCTGGACTTTCCGTTCAGGCCATATAGGATTCTCATTGAAAACGAAGTATTTTTTTTTATTTATCGTAAAGTAAAGTAGAGG
>NW_014559284.1:0-204 GCF_001313825.1 Dinoponera quadriceps
TACCAAACACATCAAATCGTACGGAAACCATTAAAAAATTCAGTATGTAATGTCACGATGCAAAATGTTGCCCGTCATTCAGGCGATGGCCTGACCGAGGGGGGAACTGGGGGCTCGCACCTTCTCGTGGAGAGAGGGCGACCGAGTGCCGATTTTTGGTCCTGTGCGCTGTTTGCGCACAGGACAGATACCCGCGGCTTTGAT
>NW_014559284.1:231-1128 GCF_001313825.1 Dinoponera quadriceps
ATGCAAAATGTTGCCCGTCATTCAGGCGATGGTCTGACCGAGGGGGGAACTGGGGGCTCGCACCTTCTCGTGGAGAGAGGGCGACCGAGTGCCGATTTTTGGTCCTGTGCGCTGTTTGCGCACAGGACAGATACCCGCGGCTTTGATAATTCTTTTTTTTTGAGTGGAGAAACACCCGCGAGCCAGGACAACGGAAGACGGGAAGACCGACGGGGAGCAAAGCGGCCAACGGACGAGGGAAAGAGCCCGACGGAGGAGCTGAAGAAAGACTCGGAAGAACGGGGAGACATACGCCAGGACAGGAGGACGGCAAGGGAGCGAGATGACCACCTTGCAAAGATAAAGACGCAAGGCCCCGCGACGCGGTCGCAGTTTAGGCAGAAGGATCCCGGGTGTCCTATGGAACTGCTGCGAGCCTAAAAGTTGCCGGATTCCGTCCAGAAGCGAACAGGCGAAAAAGCGTCATAAGAAAACAATAACAGACGCGAAGTCCCACGAACATCCAAAACGCGTGATCCGGCCGACGGAACCGATCGTGAGCAGCGTGGCGCGGCGATAGATCCCTGAGGCGGTTGCTCCTATGAAACGACAAGCGAAGCTCGTCATTGTGCGGCCCGCAGGCGTGCGAACGAGTGAGCGAGCGAGCGAGCGTGCGAGGACCCNGAAGAAGCTCCAGAAGAGGAGAGGCGAGCGTACGGTGGCGAGCGGGTAAACGAGTTATCATATAGCTGCGGGTGAGAAGGTAGAGTCGCAATTAATTCCGAGAAAGTAGTTTTGCGTGTAATTCCTGGAGGTTGCCATCGCTTCTCGGCGGCAGGTAGAGTCGCGACCATCCCCGGAAATTGCTTCCGCTTCTCGGCGGCTAGAGGACGGGACTCGGTCGTTCTTACACATTGC
>NW_014559285.1:0-1059 GCF_001313825.1 Dinoponera quadriceps
GACGTGCAACCGGCGGCGGTATATTCGCGGTTCGCAGCAGTCGGTGGTATCTCCGGTGAGGTGCGGCGGAGAGACACGCGTTTTCTCTACATTTGCGGCGCGGTACGCGGAACGATATTCCGGGGCGTTCGCATGCCCCGGAGACGCAGAGCCCAACGACTAGAGTAAAGTGGCCGAGGTTGAGAACGCTCAACAGAGGCGGCGAACACACCACCCCAACTCGTGCCGATCCCCAAGTCTGCCGCGGGCAAGAGGGCCGGGAGCTCCCGGTGGAGACGGCGAACACACCGTCCCGAAATGGATGTTATTGTGAATCCGGTACCCGCGACTTCCACGGGAGAGACCGCGTACACACGACCTCGGACTTTCCGGATGATAGGATGTCGATTCGGCTGCGAACTCACAGCAGCGACGGCGTACGCGTCATCGCGGTCTCTCGACCTGGGGATGGGATCCGGAGCAGCTTCTGATCTTCCGATCTCGGCTGACTCCGGTGGAATCAGGTCTCGATGGTACGGCGGAGCGGTCTTTTATACCGCTAGACCGCGGTTTTCCGACACGTGCTTAACAACAACAACAAATGTTGTTACCTACATGTGCACGTGTCGGTTGGACATGTACTCCGCGTGTGGATTTGTTTATTGGCGCTGAGCGCCGTTTCGCGGCCGACGGATGGTCGGTCAGCCGCGGTGTTCGACGGAGGGGGGGGGTGCATCGTTACATCCGTAACAGCCTATGATTTCTCAATCCTGCTGACTCCGGTGGAATTGCTCTCGATACTCCGGCAGATCGGGTTTTTATACCGCTTTTAGCCGGTGTTTTGCCGAGTAGCAGAGCGTTTGTTTTTATTTAGACGCGCACGTGATTACACATCATTATCGAGGTGTGACATATGCGCGCTTTGTGACGATTTATATGACGCAAAGCGCCGGTAACGACCCGACGGTTGGTCGGTCGGGTCGCAGGAAGGACTTCGGTGTAAATTCACCGTTACAAATCAATTACCATTAATTAATAAAAGTTATGTACCAATTTGCAAAATTTACAATATTATATGAG
>NW_014559286.1:0-324 GCF_001313825.1 Dinoponera quadriceps
CGGTCAAATAGTCGATGGGGTGCTTGTTTAGCGTGAGTCCTCTTGCCACACACGATAGGGTGCTTGTTTAGCGTGAGTCCCCTTGCCACTCACGATGGGGTGCTTGTTTAGCGTGAGTCCCCTTGCCACTCACAATAGGGTGCTTGTTTAGCGTGAGTCCCCTTGTCATTCACTTTTTGTTATCTTTATAACTGTTAACCACGAAGTAAGTGTTCAAAATTACCACCATTAGCTTCAAGGCACAAATCGTCTATGAAAATTTGGCACAGTTCTTAATAAAGTTTCTCTTGGAATCGCTTCACAAGCTTGACGAATACGGTTTTC
>NW_014559287.1:0-4034 GCF_001313825.1 Dinoponera quadriceps
ACGGATATGTACCGGTTGATGTATTGGAATATATGCACTGATTATAAAATTTCTAAACAAACGGTGACGAAATAGATGAAGCCTCGGACGCAGGAGTTTCCGGCCTCGAGACTCCTGTGGCGGATGTTTCCGCTAGGAACGAGGAGGCCACTTACGACGACCCGGCTAGGTACACGGATAACGAGACGATTTTAGAAATTACAATACCGTCGCAAGAACGGATATTTAGATGTGCGACATGTGAAAGGCGGGAGAGATACCTCAATTTCCTCGATGAAAAGGCGCTGGCTCGGCATATGGCCGAACAACATCAGGAAGTTGAGGTGATCTGGGTCTGTGCAAAATGCGAAAAGAGGTATGCAAAGGCACATGCGCTAAAGTGCCACATACCTAAATGTAAAGGCGCGAGAAAGGAACAGAGAGAACATCAGTGTCCCTCGTGTTCGGACTCGTTCGATACGAGGGTGGGGCTCTCGCTACATGAGAGGCATCGACATCCAGAGGTTAGAAATGAAAGGAGGAAAGAAATGTTTGAGAAACCAATCGCTAAAAAGGGTCGAGCGCCCTCAGTATGGACAGAGGAAGAAGTGGTACGACTGAGGGAACTAGACATTAAGTTCGGTAATGACAAACATCCAAACGTAAAAATTCAGCAGTACATACCGAATAAAACTACAAAACAAATTAGCGATAAGAGGAGATGTCTGGGGAACGAACCCGAGGTAGCAAGAATCCAGGTGGAATCGATGGAATCGAGCTCTGACGACGACGTCCAGGTTATAGAAGTAGTGGAAAGACCAAGGATCGATCCTTCCGAATGGATAGATCCCCTCAGGCACGCCGCATTGGGGGAAATAGAAGATTCAGGGGCGTTCGCGGAGTGCGATAAGGCACTCCGCGCAATTGCCCTAGAAAGATCAATCGCGGGAAATAGCCTGGACGATGCGCTGAAAGTAATAGAGGCCGCTATGCTAGAAGGGACGGATAACGCTAGGAGTAATGGAGGCACTCCAAGCGAATCCACGGGAAAAACAAAAAGAAAAGGAAATCATAGCAGAAGAGCGGCCTTCTGCTACGCGAGGCACCAAAGCCTCTATGAGAAGTGTCCGCGCAGGCTGGTTGACATGGCGTTGGACGGTACAGACCAGATCGCACAACTGCAAAGGGAACTGCCGATAGCGACGGAGGTACAAGCGCTTTACGGCGCACTATGGGGAACGGAAGGCCCCGATACTGTATTACCAGAAGGGGGGCTGGATAAGTACGATGTAAGGGATATCTTCGCCCCAATAACACAACAAGAGGTAATAACAAGAGTCAGTCGTATAAAGACTAATACCGCACCAGGCGTTGACGGCATTAAGAAGGTGCACCTAAGAAGAACAGGGGCGCTAGCGATTATAACAAAACTGTTTAACCTGATCTTAGCATACAGACACTATCCCGAAAGGTGGAAGAGGAATAGAACCACCCTAATACCGAAAGTAGGGAAAGATGCGATGGATGTCAAAAACTGGAGACCCATCACAATCGGGTCAATATTAAGTAGGATTTTCTCCGGGATATTAGACGGGCGACTACGCAATAACATAAAGCAGACGNTGGGATATTAGACGGACGACTACGCAATAACATAAAGCAGACGAAAAGACAAAAAGGCTTCGTCAAGGAGGACGGATGTAAGGCCAACGTCAGCTTGCTGAGATCAGCGCTGACAAAGCTTAAAACAACATGTGGGGGGGTCGTTACTGTCGTCGACATCTTCAAAGCTTTTGACACGGTTCCGCATTCTGCCTTGCAGAACTGTTTAACGCGAAAAGGTATACCGGTCGAAGTGGCGCAATACGTCCGTAATATGTATAAGGGAAATCAAACACAAATAAAGACCAAAAACGACAGCGTGATGGTAGCATTAAAACGGGGTGTGAAGCAAGGAGACCCGCTATCGCCCCTACTGTTCAATTTAATCATGGAGCCAGTAATTGATCGGATGGACAAGGAGACGGAGGGTATAAGATTGGAGGAAAGTAATCTATCGGTACTGGCGTTCGCGGACGATATAGTCTTGATAGGTAGAGATAGGGAGGAAGCGCAAAGACAGATAACGATACTCGATAAATATCTTCAACGTCTTGGAATGAGCCTTTCAATTGCGAAATGTTCCACGTTCGAGATCAAGGTGGCGTGTAAGACATGGTACGTAAAGAATCCTGGCATAACAATACGGCGGGAGGAAGTGCCATGTTGTGGCCCGGAGGAAGTGGTGGCGTACTTGGGCACCAAATTTACGACATGGAGCGGATTCCGCAAAAGTATCAGCATACCGACGATAATAAAAGCTATCGTCGTGATTAACAAAATGAAGCTGAAACCGCACCAAAAGGTAAATCTCGTCAGGACATACCTACTGCCTAAATATATACATGGCCTTGTCTCCTGTCCACCGCCCATAGGCGTGCTGGAGCGGTTGGACAGCGAAGTCAGGCAAGAAATAAAGAAAATCTTGCATCTCCATCCATCGACCACTGATGGGCTACTATACACGAGCAAGAGCCATGGCGGTTTGGGTATACCAAGAATAGAGAGTATTGTCAAACTAGCGAGCCTGAGGAGCGGCATTAGGATGGCCGGTTCCGAGGACCCGCTGGTGAGAGCATCACTCATAGATATGGAAGAGAGACTGAGGAGGTACGCCAACTCTATGGGCGCCACATGGCCTTTAACTTTGGACGAAGTAGAGCAAGTCAGGAAGAAAACGCACAGACTCGAAACTGAGCGCTGGGAGCAGCTGATATCGCAGGGTCAAGGAATACCATACTTTAGGAAGGATAAAATAGGAAACGCGTGGCTCTACAACCCTAAATTACTAAAACCTTCTAGATACCTAGACGCGCTGCGATTGAGGACAAATACCTTTGGTACGCGAATAGTTTTAAGAAGGGCAAACGAGCAAGTTAGCCCGCTGTGCCGGAAATGCGGAGCGGCTCGCGAGACACTGGGGCATATTCTTGGAATATGCACCAGCACAAGGCCGCAAAGAATTCGTAGACACGACGAAATAAAAGAATTTATCGCGAACAAAGTTGCGAAAATATCTCCGACATTTGTGGAGCCAACGGTGAGGGTGAGAGGCGAGCTGAAGCGCCCCGATCTGGTTATTAAAAGCCAAGAAGGGCTCCTCGTGCTGGACGTGACGGTTCGGTACGAGGACAGGCAGAGCCTCTCACAAGCGTATCATGAGAAAACGGAGAAATATCGTGAAACAGCCGAACAGATTCGACAAAAGTTGGGATGCAAGAAAAGTGAGATCATCCCGATTGTCATTGGAAGTAGGGGAGCGATGCCTAATAAAACGAAGGCATATCTCAAACGGCTAGGCTTCACAATGTCGGAGATGGTTACGATTTCGATGATCGCGTTGCGAAGTTCGATCGAGATTGCTAACGCGTTCATCGACTACGACTGATGTGCAAACGATTTTAGCAATAGGACGAGTGTTTGCACGATTTATTTTACTAGCTATCTATTTATTTATTTATTTATTTATTTATTTATTTTATACATTGACACATTTAGTATAAACTTCATGTGCGGACTTTATTTTACTTCGTGACAAATGACATGCCTCCAGTCATGATAGGATAGGAGCCCGCTTGGCCTTTTACACCAAGCGGTGCGAGTCGTACGGCATCGCGTATGCTACGGCGGCGGAGCGGGCACTTGGGTACAAGTGCCCGGGCGGATGCCTCCACGTGGCTTCCCTGGGAACGTGTGCGCAACACACGGCCAAATTCCGCTTTCTGGGCTTGGCCCAGACTCCGCTCGTACTAATTTTTCTAAGCTCGTACGGCAGGCTCCATTGGCAGTAGGTAAATAGAATTTTAAATTTGACAAGCACTGACTACGATATATTATTTATTACATTTGTTAAGTTTTAGACCCACTGGGGGGTTATCCCCAGGAAATACGTATAGCGCTTATGCGCAATACGCAGGTTCTAGCCAAATGCCTCGTCATCTAATTAGTGACGCGCA
>NW_014559288.1:0-435 GCF_001313825.1 Dinoponera quadriceps
AATCGAAGACGAGCCAAAACACGTCCAAGCAAAACAGCTGTCAAAAATATACTGAACATTCGAAATGGCCGAACTTGTCGGCATAAGTGAGGGACATGAGTACCAACATAATTCCACAAAAAAATCGAAAATCGAATATACGTAACCCGCGGAAATTCAAAATTCGCGATACTTTTTGAACAGACCTCGTATATTGTTTTTTTTCTACTCTTAGCGTCATCCAGAGACAACGACGCGGACGTGGTAGAAATTTGTCTCTTTTGGGGTGCTTTTTTTTGTGAGTCCCCTTGCCTCTCACGTTACGGGGTGCTTTTTTTCCGTGAGTCCCTTTACCTCTTACGTTACGGGGTGCTTTTTTTCCGTGAGCCCCTTGCCTCTCACTTGTACAGAACTTCTATCAGTGCTTTTTTGCCCAACAATTAATGCAAACATACA
>NW_014559289.1:0-733 GCF_001313825.1 Dinoponera quadriceps
AAAGTAAATGGAATGTTTGTGTATCGCACGAATCGTTATAAGGCAACCGTTAACATTACTAAACGTTATAGTAGCGGATGAAAAAAAAAACTGCTACCTCGTTTGCTATGGTGTGAAAGATAAAAGCTCGCTTTATGTGATGCATGACGAGAATTAACAAACTTCAAATTTCAGATCAAAGTCTAAGGCGTATATTAAAACTTCTACTAAAGCCTTTCAAAATACAAAAATCAAAATCAAAAACGGAACCAAATGCAGAAAAAAGTAAGCTTGCAAGATGCAAGGAGTTGAGAAGACAGCAAACAAGTAGAGATAATCTTATCATTATATTGTTATATCGTTCTTTCTGATAAGAAAATTTTCATTATTCAACAGTTTGTAAATAAGCAAAACGATTATGTATGATTAACAGAGAAGACTTATGAAAATTTAGATATTCGTTTACGCACGAGAAGATTGGCTTCAGCTGAAATTATAGTGTTAGTAGCAGCGTCCAGATGATCTTCGTGAATTATTTTATAGCTACATTAACACTAATTTATACTATAAAAAAGTATTGGAAATATTGGAGGATATATTGAAACCGTAGAACCAATAACATTTCGATACAGAAGCATTTACCTTTTAACAGCGCCCTCCCATAAAGCGCAAGTTACCCAACAATAGTTACAAAGCAATGTTTTGCAATTCATTTCGTCCACACAATGGCCACTTTCTTCATCTGATCTTAACC
>NW_014559290.1:0-1211 GCF_001313825.1 Dinoponera quadriceps
TTCTTTGATTTTATGCATTATAAATATCGCTGACCGGCATTAATCTTAAGTCAAAGTAAAAGTTCCGTCAAATCTTACTTTTCGCTTTTTAATTTGTCTCCCTGGTACATACTTTAAGCAATTTTGTGAATCAATCTATATTACAGTAAACATCTGTATTGGATTAAGCAGATCCTGAATCCTACATCTCTTACTAGTTTTATGAGAATTTTCGCTTAGGTGACCGCCAATACCCTGTTTGACCCTAACGTCCGGTTTGCAATGCGATATACGTTTTATAATATCCAGGACTATCTTACATCTGCGGCCGAATCGTTACATATTTACACATTTGTTGCTGCGCGTAAATCAGAGAAATATGTGGCACTTTCAGATAGACGAGATTTTGAACACACTAAGATTATCCAGTTCACGAAACACGATCACGGACAATCTTTCTGGCGGGGAAAGGAAGAGGTTGATAATTGCTCTCGAGTTAGTGGATAATCCGCCGATTATATTTCTCGATGAACCAACCACGTGAGTGTTTAAGATGCAACGGTGTTGATCCAAATTTGACTACGAGCATACAAAAAAAATAACTGTGCCATGTGATAGTTTCATATGATAGTTGGAAAAATCTCAATAGTCATAAGGTGAATCTCATCGCCGTCATAAGATACGATAATCTAAAATGGTTAAACCAGGTTAAGCTTCAAAAGTTTAATGGCAACCTGGTTTACCTGCTTATGAGTCATCGGGCTTTCCTTTTTCATTTCAACATTTTTCAACATTCGTCATTGCTGTTTCAGGCAATGTAAGTTTATATTACACAATGTCACAGGTTTTTTGTCTTGTACTTTTTTTAATACATTTAAAATCTACGGTTGCACGGAAGTGGCTATCTATTGTAATAATTTTATAATTTTACTGTCCTATTATATTTGTTTCTTTTTTACTTCATATCGGTGCTATATGTGCTATTTATATAAAAATGCATAGATTAGTGATAACACGTTGAAATTTAATTGATTATCCCATTTAAATAACGTATTAACAAAGAAAAATGACAATTATTGTATTGACACTTACTGACATCTTGTTTCCTATTAACTATATGTAAAATATAATATTATTAGATATAGTTTGTATAAACTTTTTTCTTATTCCGATAAGAGTTCTACACGCTCTTTAATATGAAAGAAAAGCTATTCAAGAACACTGTGAATTGC
>NW_014559291.1:0-2833 GCF_001313825.1 Dinoponera quadriceps
AAAAACGTTTCATAATAGCGTTTTGGAAAGCTCTCGAAGTAAGCTACAAGAATATGCATTGAAAAATGGGGGTTTCCATTTAAGAAATTAAAGGTGACCTTCACGTGATCTTCAAACGACTATCCAAGGTCAAACCAATGACACCATCTTATGTGCCCCTCGAAGTCACAAAACTTTTGTCTAAAACATTTTTCTTTAAAATGTCGCGTTTACGAAAAAATCGGGTGAGACGAGTGATCTGGGACACCCTGTATATATGATGACGCGTCCTTTTATTCAATTTTCCGAACTACATTAGTCAGAGGATTATACTCGACCACACGATCGTGAATAATGAGGCAGAAGGCTGTGATTTTGGCCGGAACGTCGCGTTTACACTCGAATTCTAAACGCACATCCACAGTGCCGCTTTTTATCGATTCGTTTTGACGAGAACAATCGATCACTGTGATGGGGCTCAATTGTAAAAACTTATCAATGGGTAAATACACATCCGCAATTTCACGTCCGTAATAGGTTTTGCGAAATTTTGCATACATATCGTGCAACAGGGCGAATCTGTTATTTTCAAAATCTAAATTCATATCGTCATATGGATAAAATTCAGAATTCAAATATAATTTTACATTACTTAATTTGTAATCGTCGAATTTGGAAACATCCGCCGTCGGGACGCCTCTTCGGCCTGTTTGAAGGACGAAAATCACGTATCGCGGTTTTTCCAATTGCCCCGCCGCTTTCACCGCCCATGAATGTTTCGTTGAAGTTTGCAACAAAGGAAATTCATACAGATCCCATGAGCGGAAGGTCATACTTAAATACCGACCGCTTTCCAAAGTGTGCAAAAGTGATAATTTGTTCAGATCGTTCAATACCACATGCGGCATGCGCCATTGTACTTTTAATAATGTAAGTTTAGGATTTTTAGACGTTGATTGAGCAATAATACTATCAACATCGTTGCGGGCACATATCAAAACTAATTCATGATGTGCGTTTATCATTATACGTTTGTAATCTTCGCAAAAACCTAAAAACATATTCAGAGGTACACAGAAATTGAAATTGCGCAAATTATCGGTTAGACGTATCGCATTGTTGATTGAATGAACATTCCATCCGGCATTCTTCAATCTTTTGCTCCTTTCGGTTGTCATTGATGCGTAACTTTTTATCGTGCTGGTTATTCCGACATTTCTGTTTCTATCAATTTCCACGCCATCGAGTTCGTATCTAATTTCGTCGAACATAAACGCAACGCAATTATTAACTAATTCGCATCTCCATTGCTGTTCATCCCTGTCTGCGTCGATATCTTCAACAATATGTTCCTCGATGTAGAGAAAACTTTCACACGGTAATGTATATAAATCTTGTTGTTGTATAGGTATTCGTATTTCGTCACTGTAACCGAATGTGGCACTAGCGTACGGATTGTACGTGTGAGTTTCAATTTTCACAATACGATCGTCGAAGATCGGTTCATCACCGATATACAAAATATCCATCATGTTTTATTTGTTTTTCACAATGAAACCCAGCGAGCGTAGAAACGCGACGTTAGTTGTATTTAATTTGTTTCTTCCTTCTCCTTCTCCTCCTCCTCTTCCTCTCATACGTTTCTCTTTCTTATCCACTGTCTTTGAGGTTATGTTATTTATATCATTAGACTTAATGAAATGTCGTCCCTCTCTTGCCTTTACAAACAAATCGTTCGAGACAATGAGCATTCGTTGTCGTCGTATATGCAATCATACGGTAATTTTTTCACCGCGAAAATTAATCAGTTTTCCATCCTGATCTGTAATGCGCACCATGAGATCGATAATGCTTCTCGTAATCACTGATAGATAAATGATTTGTCGTGGAGCCACCGACAGTTATATAGTTTAGTATAGTTTATATCCCGGTGGGACGTGCAGTGCGAATTCGTGTATCGTATATACCGGTTTTCCGTTACTGTATGCTCCTGCGGTAATATTACACTGTATGCGAATTATATTTATATTCATAATATTTACAGGTTTGTCAGATACATACCATTTATTCCGTTCTAGTACACGCGACGAGGAAAAATTCAATAACGATCCGATATTATTCGGCTTTGTGAAATTCAATCTATAAATAGATTTTATTTCGCTTCTCATAATATTTTCATTGGCGCATAGAATAAAGAAACGATCGTTTCTTTTAACATTATCATCAATATCGTTCTTATCATCATCATCATCATCATTATCATCATCAATAATATAGTTCACATTTTCAACGATGTTATGTTTCAAGTTGTTTATTTGTTTTTTAATTTTTCGCGCAAGATACGCACCTATGGCGATTAGTTCGTACGTTCCTTCGGGAATTGTAATCTTTTTGTCGTCATGATCGAAATAAAACTTATTATTTGTAATATTTATATTCGGTATCGTATTGTATGTTTCAAAATTCGTCAGGCCCAATTTGTTTGTATTCACCGTAATTGAAATCCAATACCGGGAAGAAATGCGCCGTGAGAATACTTTCCGTTCCAATTAATGTGAGAGTTAACGACATGGTGAGCGTATAATTAGAGTGCGTTCCAATCGAGCTCTCGAAAAAAGCGTAAACACAATTGTCCGCAATTACGTTGATCGAATGTTTGATAAGAATGATGATTGTACGCAACAGTTATATTATGTCCAAGATAACGTACTATTTCGTGCGGCGGTCGAAGATTACCGAAACTGTCGAAATATATCGCTCTGTTGTCTTTTTTCGCACAGGCAACCCAACAGGCAATCCAGTGTACCGGGATTAATCGCATCATCAAGATTCACAATTGCACTCTCACATCGAC
>NW_014559292.1:0-228 GCF_001313825.1 Dinoponera quadriceps
TAAAAAAGCACCCCAACTAGTGAGAGGCAAGGGGACACACTGTAAAAAAATACCCCGACTAGTGAGAGGCAAGGGGACTCACTGTAAAAAAGCACCCCGACTAGTGAGAGGCAAGGGGACTCACTGTAAAAAAGCATCCCAAAGGAGACATATTTTTACCACGTCCACGCCGTTGTCTATGGGTTACGCTAAGAGTAAAAAATCACAGTAAATTCAAGGCAGACATTT
>NW_014559293.1:0-687 GCF_001313825.1 Dinoponera quadriceps
GTATTTATTAAACGTTAATTTTGTGTTCAACTTCCATTTTTCTTGCCTTCTCTTCCTCTTCTCCACCGTCTAATCGTACCCCTCCAATGTCATTATAATAATAGTTCAAGTCTTATACACCTTCACCTTTCTCATAAATTATCTGCGATTTGGACTTAGAAATATAGCCGCGGGATTACATTGTCAGGCTTTGCGTTCGTGTTTATTTATGGAAATTTCGAGTTGCGTGAAATGCGAAGACCAATATGATATTTCCAAGTGCTACTTTACGGTAATGTCCGAAGTAATTTTCAAGACAGAAAATCTTTCAAGAATATTATAATATTCTCGCTTATACGTGAGAATATCTATCGTTGATTTCAGACTGTTTCTTTCCCGTATACATTATGTTTAAGAATTAAATGTTTAACATGAAGTCAAAGTTTCGACTCGGGACGATACTTNAAGCGAGGCGAGGCTCTCTTGCAATGAGGAACGCATCGCGCGGGAAGAAAGAGCGCGCGTGGAATGCGACTCTCGCACCGTATAAGTATATTATTGTTACGCCCGTGTCTTGATGCCCGCGCCTTTAGCGCCCTGATTATACAGCAGATTCTCTTAGCAACGTGTCGTAAACAAGAGATGATCAGCGTTGACTTATAAACAACGGGTTAAAAAGATTCTCTCTGGGGCGGTCGAGTCGCCGTG
>NW_014559294.1:0-660 GCF_001313825.1 Dinoponera quadriceps
CCGTGGTCAAATTGGGGTCAGAATGAGACCTGGACGAGGTCACGATGAGGACAGGATGAGTTCAGGATGAGTTATAAAGAATGTGAATGTTAAAATTATTTGAGAACGTAACACTTTATTTGTATAAGAAAAGAATAGAGTGAGTTACAAGGCCTAAGAGGTATGGCCGGATGGCTTAATATACTAGAGAGATTATTTGATCCGGTTGAGTTATATAGAAAAACATGTTTCGATGGCTACGTGAGATATGTGAGAGAGTGTGGAAACTTGTGATGGGTATCGATATTCGATACATTATCGAATATCTATCGGGATAGGCACACGCATTCGATTAATTTAGAAGACAATATAAGAGCACGCATTGTGCTTAGAGACTCAATGTTTAATTCCAACACATTTCCTCAATATGTGCTTCGGTTTGCTCTGCCACCTGGAATGTTCCTTAGCCCAAGGTACTCAACGCACCTCTCATGCTTCACTTTTGGTATAACCTTCGTTAGGATGTCAGCACACATCTGGTTCGTCGGTGAATGTTGAAGTCTTATGTGTCCCCTTTGGACAGCCTCTCTCAGGAAATGGTATCGTATATCTATGTGTTTAGTGCGTGCATAAAGGACAGCATCTTCGGCCAGACATAGAGCACCCTGATTGTCGACGTTT
>NW_014559295.1:0-733 GCF_001313825.1 Dinoponera quadriceps
TACAAAAAGAAATGCATGGAAGAAATTTAATATTTGTTCAAGAATAGGCCTTGATCAACTTATAAAATCTGCAGTACAGAAGATCGCGTACAGAAGAACGCCACTGTACACGGATGGAATAAAATCGGCGATGGACCGTACAAATGCCAAAAGCGTACTTTGAGAGATTTCGAAAACACTATAATATAGTATTTTTCTAATGACAGTACTTTTCGAGTTATAGGACTTAAAATTTACAGTATTGCTGGCATTAGCATTACCCAAAATATACAACGTGGAGATTAAACGGTCAAATCTATATATCTTTGTTGTGTGCACGTATGTATAACACAAAAATGAGGTTGAAATTCGACTGTTTTACCACTACATTGTATACCTTGAGTAATGTTAATTCCAGCAACGCCGTATATTTAAGTCTCGTAACTCGAGAAATACTTTATAAAAAATATTTTGTTACAGTATTTTGAAAACTTTTCGAAGTAACAACAATATGTAATAAAATTGGGGGGTCCATTTACAAAATTCAAATTAACCTTCAAGTGACCTTGCCGAGGCTATTCAAAATCATACTAATACTGCTCTGTAATGGGTTATTTAAAATCCTACAACTTTTATACGAAATATCTTTTTGAAAATTCCTTATTTGACTTTCTCCTCACACTGTAAAACTTATATTGCGTATAGTGCCCTCTATGGACGCCATTCAAGCAAACTGTTATACAAATAAAGTCTG
>NW_014559295.1:971-2516 GCF_001313825.1 Dinoponera quadriceps
CTTGTTATACAAATAAAGTCTGCTATTGAAAATATTTTTATTAATATATAATATATAAGTATTCACAATTATCAATTCGTGTACTTCCCTTGTAAGGCGGAAAGAAACGCTGTCGGCAATTCGGTAAATCATTGGCCTCGATCGCATCAGCTAAATCAATGTGAAATGTTGGAGAGATCTATCTTTTTCTCTCTCGGTCTTATCTTTCTCTCATCTTCGTCCTTCTCTCATGTTTGATGCGCCGAGCTAAGTTCGAGATACAGCACAATCTGCCGCGTCTTGTATAAACTATAGATCAAGGCTTTTCTACCACGCTATCCGTAGTACGCTAGCACGCGTGTCGCTTATTTGTTGTTTTCTCTTTCTGCTTAAACTGTCCATTAAAATACTGTTATAATCTTATAATGTTTCTAAAAGTCGTTTACAAGGCAGTGACTAATCGTTTATTTTTATGAACTCTGTATTATTTACATGAAGCGTAAATAAGACGCAGTGCAGCATTTTTAATAGTAAATTAAAAATTTTTTTGTTAATTTTAGTACAATTTTTTAGCTTCAGACATTAGATAATGTAGTAGTATTGGTGCAGCGATGGTGCGTCAAAACATTCCACCACTAATTACCCCTCTGGCGCCGGAGGCATGGCCTAATTTTAGAAGAGGCGGTGCGGGGTAATCTNTTCGTTTACAAGGCAGTGACTATATCGTTTATTTTTATATTATAATCGTTTATTTTTATAAACTCTGAATTATTTACATGAAGCGTAAATATGACGCAGTGCAGCATTTTTAACAGTAAATTAAAAATTTTTTGTTAATTTTAGTACAATTTTTTAGCTTCAGACATTAGATAATGTAGTAGTATTGGTACAGCGATGGTGCGAAAAACATTCCCCCACTAACTATCCTTCTGGCGCCGGAGGCATGGCCTAATTTTAGAGGAGGCGGTGCAGGGTAATCTGGCGCGCCGGTGGAGTAGGAAAAAAGTGGGGACTATGCCCCGAGAATTTTTCATCGCCGTGTGTAGCTGACTTCTTCTATCAGCTTCTAGATTTTTTGAGAAAAAATGTGGAGTTAGTCGTCGGAAACTGCCCCGAAGGCTCATATCCGATGCCATATACGTAGGGAGGTATGTGCGTGGGAAAGGGAGGATCTAAGTTTTATTTTATATTTACAGAGATTTTAACAAAGGAATATGCGACACGAGACTTCTCCGTCTTGACTCGCCGATGGAAAGGTACGGACTGATGATGACGATGGCAAGGAACAGGGATGCGAGAGAGGGGAGAGATGTTGTGGAGAAGAACTTAGCGAAGGGGAGGGTGGGATTTATTTTTATCACAGTATCTGCTATGGTGCATCGTTTTGATTGGTTGTCCGCGGTGCGCGTTTTAAATTTTGGCTAGTCATCGGCTCGTCGGGTATGGTGTATGGTGCATAACTTGATTAGCCTTTTATCGGCGCGTCGAGTATGATGCAGAAGGAAGGAGAAATGCTGGAAAAACGTGGCCACAGGCTCAGATAAACGACTAACAAAGTTTCTTTTG
>NW_014559296.1:0-912 GCF_001313825.1 Dinoponera quadriceps
GCGCCGCGAGGGACATGAATAACCGTAATGAAAACGAGAATAAGGCTCGTTTTGGCTTTGCGAGTATCACTGATACTCCTGACGCGTCTTATACGTACGACGCAGTCTCGCTACGCACGAATCCGAACAAATCGCAATGACGTCGTCGGTTACAATGGACGACGTTCTTTGGCGTATTCTCGCGAATTCTCGAATCGCGGTTATCTCGCGAGGCTACTCTATCGCGAGAACCGGCGGGCACGGTGTCTACCGAGGACGGCACACGGCGGCGGAAAACTTTGTCGCTCACCGTTCGGCGGAATGGCGTCGTGGACGCGTCCTCAGTCTCCTGGGGCCTTTGGTAGTCTCGGGCGTCCGGGCGTCGTCTCGGCGTCTCCGGGAGGTCCTCGCTTCCAGGCGTGCACTCGCGGGCTAAGGGCTTCTCGGCGCTTATGATTCCCGATGACTCCGTCGCATGCTTCGATAAAATGCGCAATAACTTTCTAAGAGCTCATTGCACATACGTGTGCTTTCTACAACGGCTCGAGAACAAGGCGGGAGCACGAGGAACGTACGCGTTCACCCGAGCTCGTACAAGAAGCAAAAGGCGGGAGCAAGAGGCACATACGTGTGCACTCGAGTTCGGTCAACTTGCAAAAGGCGGCAGGGAGGAGTCTTCGCAAACCGAGTACGTTCACAGTGGGGATAACGGTCGATCACGCGATGCTTCCCGACCAATCAGAAACAGCTGACGCAACTAACGGTCTCTTTTGTCCGTTATGAGAGGAATGACTCGCTATTCGCGGAGACCTCGACCACTCGGGGGTCTCTTCTCCAGTGAGCGTTCGGTGATATCCAATCAGGTGCGGTGTAGATGTCGCTCATGTGCAGTGACCAGTGATGCGTTGTAGATGGCGCTGGGGTCCAGTAACC
>NW_014559297.1:0-1289 GCF_001313825.1 Dinoponera quadriceps
GAAAACGAGGAGGAGTTTAGCAACCTGGAAGGTCAGCTTTACGGTGCTGAAATAGCGGATTAAAGGTAAAAAATTTTTAATAATCCAAATTTTTATTTTATTATGTTTGAAACACGAGTCAAAACTTTAAACGCGTTTTTCTCGAAACACGTTTTTTCAAATCGGCACGCAGCATAACTCAAACAATTTTCTATTTTTTCACTCCAAATTAATATCACATCTTTAAAACAACATTCCGCATAGAAATACGTAGCCGATTTTCGATAAGTTAATATTTCGATTTTTTAGGTACAAATAAGTGCCCGTTTTTTGGTAGTAAAATGAACTTTTTTTTTCAAATGCTCGCCAATTTAACAAAAATGAATATTTTCAAAATCCCCTACGTATTTCTATAGCTATACTAATGTAGTTTAAGAAAAAATTTTTTATTTTGTTCCAGATTAATTTTTGCTGCACTTCTACTGCGTGCCGCGGAGCCCCTCCAAAAAAAACCGTTCCGCAGAAACGGCTATTGGGCAGCCATTTGTAATATTTTTTAATAAACAAAATTTTTTTTAAAACTTCAAAACATGCTTAACAACATCCTTAAAAAGAATTNTTTTCGCTCTCTACTGTGGTGTAACCCCTTAAATTTTTTAAATCATACAGCGTGATTAAAATATCAGTAATTTATTCAAATTGTGGGAAATTCTTTTATTTATAGTTAACTTATAATTTAACAATCGCACATTGAAATGGAGGTGCCACAGCTAGGTAGAAAAAAATAATTGAAAATATTGAAAGTTTACGTACTTTTTGGCTCTCCCACTTGATTGTCAATATTGGATTAGCAATAAAAATATTTATGAAGATTACAGCAAAAAAATATCAAAATTCGGAAAAGTCCTTATTCTACATAGTTACCTTTGAAAGTTAAATGTTACTTCAATGGCCGTCTCAAAACGCTTGCATGTCATGAGAAAAACTCTAAAGGAAAAAATGTAGCTACCACATGAGTTGTCAGAAAATGCCATTTTGAGTTATCTGTTTGTCACGATTTCCTTGCTTGCCAGGTCAAGAAACAGAGTTTTTGTGGCTTATCGTGACTGGCAATGAAAAACAGATTTATTTTGATAATCCTAAGTGGTATAAATCATGGATGGAGGAATATTTATGGGCATAAAGCATTACTCTGCATTTGGTGGGACTAGGACGGTGTCCTCTCCTTTGCGTCCAAATGAAAACATTACAGCTGATCGCTACCAATAGCAATTATGCCGATTGAATGACGAGTTGATGCAAAAAAGATC
>NW_014559298.1:0-1801 GCF_001313825.1 Dinoponera quadriceps
TTTAAGAATGGTGATTTCAGCGTTGAAGACAAGCCTCGCTCTTGACAGCAAAAAAAATTATATTTTACCGCATGCGGTAAAATATAATCTTTTTGGCTGGCGATTCCATTACGGGCCATCGGTATAGGCTACAATTGATTCGTTTGAACTATGCGTTACGAGAAGAACGGTCGGAATACGAGTAAAGACATGACTAAGTTGTTCTTTTCCATGATAACGCTCAACCTCATGTCGCAAAAGTCGTAAAAAATTATTTGGAAACGCTCAAGTAGGATATTTTGCCGCAACCACCATATTCGCCGGACATTGCTCCTTCTGATTACTGGTTGTTTTGAAGGATGCAGCACGATTTGGCAGGTCATCGGTTCACTTGTTTCACAGAAATCGAAAATTGGCTCCTAACTTGAATCGCCTCAAAAGACGAAACATTTTTTCGAAATAGAATTCGAAAATTGCCTGATAGGTGGGAAAAAGTAATAGCCAGCGATGGACAATACTTTGATTAATCTGTTCATTCATTTTGTTTTGAAATAAATACATTTTTGACCACAAAAACGGACCGAATTTGTACTCCTAATATATAATATAATAAATATATTTGAGACTAGGAATAAACTAATATTTGAAACTCTTTATATTTGTTAAGTTACAATGTGTCACAGAATAAGAAATGTTTAAACTACCCATATAGCAAAATGTATTTAATTTGACCTTATTTTATTCACAATAGTCAAAATGACAAAGGAGACAGGAATATATAGATGCGTGCGCATATGCTGTTCAGATATAGCTTATATTATGATACCAGAAAAATATATCATCTAATAGCATTTATCATAATCGCGTTAAGAATGTGCACACATCATTTGGGTACATCTTGTGCTCATGTGATGTTAATAACGTAATGATCTTTAAAAGAGTATTAAATCATAATGTGACATCACATTACGATAAAATATGACTGTCACATATTTCTATTTGGGTACATGCTAACAAAAATAATTCCAACTTGGCACGAAAAATACATATTAATGCATTTCTTATAACGTACAAAACTTACGTTACAAAACGTCGCCATCGTCATGGAAAATGTTCTTCCAGCTTTAATGTGAAGTGGTTTATTGGAAAGAAGCATGATTAGCAATAAGTTCTTCGCTGCCTTCGGGTTTATAGCATACCACGCATATTCATAAGTGGCTCGGTGTATTTTTTCAGACAAAGAAAATACGTTTTACATACACGGTGACCCATTTTAATCAATAAACGGAGATATCTCCGAAACTACGCAACCTACGAAAAAAATGTTCAGATAAAAGTTGTCGAGGACAGTGGGGGTCATCTACTTGTGCTAATGACCTTGAGCTTGAGATCAGTTTTTCAAGGTCATTTCAAGGTCAAGGTCATTTTTTAAAATGGAACCCCTTATTTTTAATGCCGGATTCAGAAAGAGCGGGAAATTTTACATTCAGATGTGTATNCAAGAAACCACCCTTACGAAACCCCAAGCAGGCTAAACCACCTAACTCTGGGAACAGCGAGTGTAATCGCTTATTTTTCTTGAAATGATTGAATTCCTCACCACAAGCTGGCTAATCCACCTAAACACCTACCATTTGAAGGTCAAGATCATTTTTATAAAATCTAACCAAGCTCAAATGTTTATTTGATTAGTAATTATTTTACTTTTCGCGTTACCCGGAAACAACGGCGTGGACGTAGTAAAGTCTATTTCCTTTGGGGTGCTTGTTTATTGTGAGTTCCCTTGCCTCTCACTGGAGTGCTTGTTTATCGTAAGTCCCCT
>NW_014559299.1:0-2176 GCF_001313825.1 Dinoponera quadriceps
AAATCAGCAATATTTTGAAGTATATTGAAGAAAACATGTCAAACTTTACACTTTTGTTTGCTCAAAATACTCATATTAATCATAAATATTTTGCATAAAAATAAGATAAATAAGTAACTAGCAAATATTGGTAAAATATTCTTCATAATTTCTTTTTACAAACTATAGTGGTGTTCTTTGTAATGACTTATATTCATATAGTACTTTCATGAGCACAAACTAATCGTTTAGAACATACAAGAGATGAATAGCCACGAGATGATATATTGAGAGTCGAAATTCTTCGGAATGGCGGTGATGATTACAGCATAGAAAAATATTATGCCAAAGAGGAAAAACTGAGGCAAGAGAAAATTGATGATTTAACCGGTATTCTGAAAATACTAACCAGAGATAGGTAAGTTATACATATATATTTAGCGTTTGTACACCCTCTGAAAGAGTTGCTGCCACTGAAAGAAAGTTAGTGAGCGGAGGCTGGGGTGTACGCAAATAAATGCGGAGTCCTTAATAACTGCTTACACGAAACGCTGTGTTTAGAAGAATTTACAAACTCGCAACGCAGAACACAAAGAACGGGGGTTTATTCTCTCGGAACGCAACGCTAAACCAAAAGGCCGCAACACTGAACAAAGAAATCGGAACGCTATAAAGAGATCGGCTCGCTAGGTCGCCGCGGCGGCTAGGGGTGCGACGGCGTCGACCGCGACGAAGGTCGGACNTCTTAATAACTGCTTATACGAAACGCTGTGTTTAGAAGAATTTACAAACTCGCAACGCAGAACACAAAAAACGGGGGTTTATTCTCTCGGAACGCAACGCTAAACCAAAAGGCCGCAACACTGAACAAAGAAATCGGAACGCTATAAAGAGATCGGCTCGCTAGGTCGCCGCGGCGGCTAGGGGTGCGACGGCGTCGACCGCGACGAAGGTCGGACTGCATAACGGTCGCGGGAGCGAGCGGCGGCGAGGCCCGTTGCAGAGAAAAGGCTCGCGGAAGGTCGTCGGATTGCTATTGCACGACGGACGAGAGACATTCGCACTATCGGGCGCGATGCACTACCACACGATCGCAAGAGACGGGGCGCAGTCACTCAGAGTCACTAGCCCGGAACGTCGAATACGGACCACGAAGAGAAACGGTGGTGAGAAGCACTCGCGAGCGCGTCCGCGACGTTCGAGGTCTGGAACAAGAATGAGCGCCCCAAGCTCCGTGACCTCAAAGACACTGAAAACAAAACACGAATTCACGCATACGAATACGTGATTAGCCGTTGTTTTTACCGCCGGTTGTATCGTGGTTAGCCGTTGTTTTTACCACCGGTTGTTTCGACCACCACATATATAATTTAATAATACAAGTATCAATAAGATTTGATAAGAATATGTAAGTATATGCTTTTGAACTCATAATTAATTTATATTTGTCTGTTATAACAGGTTTATAAACATTGAACCTTCGGCTGTTGACAAAGAACAGGATGCTGTAAATGTCTCTAATGAGGAGAATCGTGGCAATTTAACATTACCTGAGCAAGATATGATTATAAGTAGTAGTAAATATGATTATAGTAGTAATAGTTCCTGGAGAGATAGAAGATACTAATCTAAGTACAGCGAATATTATGATGAACCGACCGCTATCCACTATATTTTGGAGTAGTTTAAACAAAGCTGATAAAACTATATGTTTATCTCTCGGTCTGAAAATATATTTAATGAAATAATATGTATACTTCGAATTAGTATTGTTGGTGAAATATTTCATGGAGATTGTAATATTTTATCGGTTTATAAATTAAGAATTAATTTATATACATTTAGTCTCACTCTTACTACACTAGTTACATTTTTCAGTTAGAACATTAGATATTTAAATTATTAACGAAGTAATATATTTTAGCCATCTGATGAAGAGTTATCTTTTACTAAAACAGAGGGTAATTCCACGGAAGCACCTGATGTGAATCGCTCAAGTGAAGATAATATTATACAGTCGTTAAAAAATCGTGCATCAGATACTGACAAAACGGCTAGAACAGTTAAATGTCTCCAGCAAAGTATATTATGTATACTTTGAAATAGTTTAAACCTAGTCAAAGAAACAGTACATATATCCCCTGATTTGATGATATATATTTGTTTTTTAATTATTTAATAAGATAATATTATATTT
>NW_014559300.1:0-368 GCF_001313825.1 Dinoponera quadriceps
CTCACTAATGGACGATATCGAAACGGATTTAACGAATACGCGATACCGTGAGACGAATAGTCGTTGTCGAAACGTCAACGGTGAAACGCCTCCGACGTTTTTTCCCAAAACAACAATATGACGACAGTCGACAGTGGGAAAGAAATTCAAGATCGTGAAAAAATAGCGAAAGAGATCGCAAAAACAAGCGACTCGATTCGTAAGAAATATCGCGCTTTGAAAACTGACACGATGGAAGAAGACATCGCAATGGGAAAACGTTTCAAACCTATTATCGAGCTTCTGCAGAAATTGTTAAAAACACCGTCGATTCCAATCTGCTCGTGTTGAAGAATACACCGATTGAAGACGTGAAAAATGAAATATTA
>NW_014559301.1:0-402 GCF_001313825.1 Dinoponera quadriceps
AAACTAATTAACGTTATTATTAACAAATTGCAATTTCGCGTGTTTACGTTCGCTTATTAATACGTCGATCTTCTGGTGCTCCGTGTTTCTCGCTTCTGAATCGGCGCGGCGTGGATTTTACGAGCGAGAGACGTTCACGGCTGCGTTAGGCGGAGTTTCGCATATTCTTGATTAAACACGTAGTGCCGCTTTCCGCGAACTATGTAACGCGGATAATAGATTCGCAAGACGGCGCCTGGTATGACGCTGACGGCCCGGGTCGCGAAATAACGTTGATCCGCGGCGTAATAAAGTGTATCAGTTCCAATTTGTTGGTGATTGGCGAACTTCGCGGGGAGCCATAGAGGGATCATGCGCGTGCTTTGAAGGGCGCGTTCGATTATTACACGCGCGCGTTGCGTT
>NW_014559302.1:0-563 GCF_001313825.1 Dinoponera quadriceps
CCGGACGTCTCCGAAGATGAGGAGCGGCGGCCTAATTCGGCGGAGTGGGTCCCAGTTAGCGAATATGATCCTTCAAGGTCGAAGCAAGATCGGAGGTCGGTAGACAGGGATCGGTACTGGCGGGACTTCGGCT
Organism: Dinoponera quadriceps; assembly: GCF_001313825.1. Lineage (NCBI taxonomy): Eukaryota > Metazoa > Arthropoda > Insecta > Hymenoptera > Formicidae > Dinoponera > Dinoponera quadriceps. Next base: position 134 of record NW_014559302.1, read on the forward strand.
TGGTCGAAATGGCGGTGTAGTTTGGTATGGCGATCAGTAGCTGTATGCGAATTTCAAGTTTGCCTACGGGTGCCTAGGGAAATAGTCGCCTTTGTGCGAAGAAGATATGCTCCCAAAGTCGCTCTTCTAATTCTGCGGTTAGAATGACTGGTCGGCGGATCGGCTGCGGAGGGTGTAATCGCCAGGGCGAGTAATCGCCTTCAGATGTTNGTGGCTTTGTGGGCCGACGAGTCGTCGGTCCCACTTCGTCGAGAGCCGGGATTTCGTTGTCGTTCCGTTCTTCCGTAGCTTCCTTCGGCGATATATTTCGCGCGTTTGTTGTACTCCGCTAGCTGTAGGAACATGGATTGCTTATTTATCAACTACACGCCTGTTGAGAGTACTTGAGAAATGCGCCGCTCGGGTCCCCTGGCGGTGCTACGTGGAACCT
>NW_014559303.1:0-267 GCF_001313825.1 Dinoponera quadriceps
GTCTTGTTTCCGTCGCGATGCCCTTATATAGGCTCGGGTTAGTAGGGATAAATTTCCGGTTTAGCATAGGTCGAAATCTTCATATTTTGACCAGTGAGGTACGTCATCAGGTCGACATCTTTATATTTTGACTAGTGAGGTGCCACGCCATTTTCTATTGTGCACGGCACTAAACTGAGGAAAAAAAAACTGCGTATTTTATACGATTCGAACAAAATAAATGGACCTTTCGCTTTTTTTTCCACGAAACGTAATCGCTATTTAACG
>NW_014559303.1:506-1469 GCF_001313825.1 Dinoponera quadriceps
TTTTGTTCAAGGCGTATTAATTACGAAGTTTTTTTCCTCGGTTAGTGCTGTTCATAATAGAAAATGACGTGGCACCTTGAGAAGATTTAGCACAGATTTCTCAAAGAGGACCAGTTTCTTCTTAAATAACTCATATATAATAATGTTACGCTCGCGCGGGGAAATAATACGAAACAACGTTAACAAGAAAACAACTTCAACTATATTTAATAATTACAAGGGAACACACGTAACTCGCAGAGTTAAGCTCTCTTTTTCGTTAAAGACCGTCGCGCACGTCACGGCGACTCGACCGCCCCAGAGAGAATCTTTTTAACCCGTTGTTTATTAGTCAACGCTGATCATCTCTTGTTTACGACTCGTTGCTAAGAGAATCTGCTGTATGTTCTGGGCGCTAAAGGCGCGGGCATCAAGACACGGTCGTAACAATAATAAACTTATACGGTGCGAGAGTCGCATTCCACGCGCGCTCTTTCTTCCCGCGCGATGCGTTCCTCATTGCAAGAGAGCCTCGCCTCGCTTCTCCGCGGTACCCCGAGCTACCGAAGATCGTCCCGAGTCGAAACTTTGACTCCATGTTAAACATTTAATTCTATAACATTATGTATACGGGAAAAAAACAGTCTGAAATCAACGATATATATTCTCACGAATAAGAGAGAATATTATAATACTCTTAAAAGATTTTCAGTCTAGAATATTACTTCGGACATTACCGTAAAGTAGCACTTGGAAATATCATATCGTTCTTCGCATTTCACGCAACTCGAAATTTCCATAAATAAACACGAACGCAAAGCCTGACAATGTAATCCCCCGGCTATATTTCTAAGTCCGAATCGCAGATAATTTATGAGAAAGGTGAAGGTGTATAAGACTTGAACTATAAACATATTGATATTGGAGAGGTACGATTAGACGTTGGAGAAGGGGAAGGGAAGGCAAGAAAAATGGAAGTTGAAC
>NW_014559303.1:1939-2291 GCF_001313825.1 Dinoponera quadriceps
TGCTTAAAAGAACCTCAGGAATGATGATGCGATTGGGGAGGTCCACTTGACTGTCCCGTTTCCGCTCGTACATTGTCATCCCTGCTACAAATTTATATGATTAAATATTTCTGTTCTTTTCACACAAATATAATGTTTTTAACAAAGTGTTAGGAATTTTCTTCTTCGCTTACCTATATGTATCTGTTCGCCTTAGTTTTTGAAGTGCCGTCACCATGTCATTGTTCTTATAATAACATCAGGAATGAGGATGCGATTGATAGTACCACTTGACTGTCACAATTCCTCTTGTCGATGCTCGTGCAATGCTATCCCTACTCCAAATATTCGGTTGATGGTGGGCTCCTCTTTG
>NW_014559304.1:0-5618 GCF_001313825.1 Dinoponera quadriceps
CATGTTTAAATTATTTACTGCCTTTGTTTCCAATAATCTTATAATATCTTCATACAGGACAGCAAGCTCTAATGTAACATTGCTTACTGCTGCAATAATCAATTCACATTATGCTAGATGCCTTTGGCATTCTATATTATTGAAAGCAAGCATATTTCGTATCTGAATTACTGCTTCTACTTTCAATAATGTTCTAATACGAGGGCAAATTAATAAGTATCCGTGTTAGCAAGGAAGACGCAAATTTCCCACAAAAGGTTTTTTATTTTTCAACGTTATCCCATTTTAGAAGGATACATTTTTCCCAACGTCCCTGCCATTTTTTCAACCTCTCTGAAAAATATTATTTGTCGAACTCTGCCAAATAAGCNTCAAATAAGCCTCTGTTTTGGCGATGACATCCTCATTCAGCGTAAATCTTTTTTCACAAAGCCATTTTTTCAAGTTTGAAAACAGGAAGAATTCGCAGGAGACCAAATCTGGAGAATACGGTGAATGCGGCAGCAGTTCGTAGCGCAATTCGACCAATTTGGCTGTAGCGACTGCGAAAGAATGAGCCGGTACATTGTCGTGGTGGGACAACACACCAATTTTTTTTTTCACCAAGGCCACTTTTTTTTCAATTCAACATCGAATCGGCACAACAAATCAGCATAATAATGCTCCGTGATAGTTTTTTCCTTCTCCAAATAGTCGATGAAGATCACGCCTTGCGCATCCCAAAAAGCAGTGGCCATCATCTTTTCGGCCGATGGGACTGTCTTGGCCATCTTCAGAGCATGTTCGCCGGGTGAAATCCACTGTTATGACTGTTTCTTAGTCTCCGATGTGTAGTGATGGATCCATGTTTCATCAAGAATTACAACTCGACGCAAAATCACATGCGGATTGCTTTTAGAATGCTCCAAACATTACTTCAAAATTGATAACCTTATCCGCTTATTGTCCACCGTGAGCAATCGCGACACCCATTGACAGACAGCTTTTTCATTTCCAAGTTATCATGCAAAATATTGAATGCCGTTTTGTACGACACGTCTACGGCCTTTGCTACTTCATGCACTTTCGTTCGGCGATCAGCAAGAATCATGTCGTAGATGTTTTCAATGATTTTTCAGTAACCACATCTGTCGGCCTAGGAGCTCCTCATCAAAAACAGATGAACGACTACGTTTGAATTCGTTAAACCAATATTTGACGGTTGTCATAAATAGTGAAGGGTTCGCATAGACGGCATACCACTTCTTTCTTATTTCTTCGCACGTTTTTTTGTCCACGTTTTTCCATCCAAAAATGAAAAACAAATCACTGACCAATATTGCTCTTTTTCCATTGCATCGAAAAAATTCTAACATGGTCACTACGAAATGCTGTCAGATCAAAACGATCACATGAATCAATGTGAAATTTTGTATGTTGTTGTGAGCGTCGTTTGAAAGATGGTAGTACACGACGGTGTTGCCAAACTGCATCAGCAACGCCGCCTGTTTTTAAAGGGGTACTTATTAATTTGCACTTGTATTTCTATACATGACAGCGAGCTCTAATTTGTCATAGCCTGCTGTTGTAATAACCATTTCACATCATGCTAGATGTCCTTGGTATTCTATATTATTAAAAGCAAGCAGATTTTGTTTCTGTATTACGGTTTTGGCTTTCAATAATATTATATTGGGTCTATGCATAATTTCGTAGCGAAAATTGTGTAAATTTCAAATGCAAAATATTTAACAAAAAAGCCATTTTAATGAACTAAATATTTTCCATCCTGTTCATTGACTTTTCGCCATTTCTCCACGAGCTTCATTATCCTTTTTTCATAGAAGTCCTGAGATTATTGAGCAAAGAAGTCATCCAAATAGTTTTGAGTACGTTCAGGGAACTGAAGTTTTTGTTATTCAANTGAGTAAATTTCAAATGCAAAATATTTAACAAAAAAGCCATTTTAATGAACTAAATATTTTCCATCCTGTTCATTGACTTTTCGCCATTTCTCCACGAGCTTCATTATCCTTTTTTCATAGAAGTCCTGAGATTATTGAGCAAAGAAGTCATCCAAATAGTTTTGAGTACGTTCAGGGAACTGAAGTTTTTGTTATTCAAATTGTTCTGTAGGGCTTGGAACAAGTGATAGTCTGAAGGTGCAAGGTCCGGACTATACGGTGAATATACCAAAACATCCCACCGAAGCCACAATAACGTTTGCCGGGTCATCAAAGAAACATGTGGTCTAGCGTTGTCCTGATGCAACACAACGCCCTTTCTGTTCGCCAATTCGCCGCTTCTGATCGATTGCTTGCTTTAATTTGGCCAATTGTAAGCAGTACTTAGTTGAAATATTTTTTTTTTAGTGGCAGCATCTCATAATGGACGATTCTTTTTCAATCTCAACAGATACTGGGTATGGCCATCTTCGGGTGTAATATAACCTTTGCGACCGTCTGAGCAGCCTTCCCGCGCCTCGATGATCATTTTCGACTGACACTGTTAAAAACAATCCATTTTGCTGCGCCAATAATGATTCGTTTTAAAAATGGTTTGTTTTGATTGCATTTGAACAGTGAATCACAAGCTGATATTCAGTCCATTACATACTTTTTGTGGTCAGTTTGTGCGGCCCTCAAACATCAAGATTGTTTACTATCCTAAGCTTCCGTAAATGTCTGGAAACAGTCGATTGGTCAATGTGGAGATTAAGTCCGATCTCCGTTGTCGTCAAATGCCGGTCGGAGTCGATTAAAACCTTGATTTGACTATTGATTGATATCAGTAGTGACACGCCGACCAATACAAAGAACATCTTCGAGATCAAAATCTCTGCAACAAAATTTCGCAAAACACTTTTTATATACACTTTCACTTACGGTATTTTCTCCGTACATGGCGCATATCTTTCTGTAAGTTGGCGAAGCGTTTTTGCCTTTTTGGAAGTAAAAAAGCAAAATGCACCGAAAATATGTGTTCTTTCCTTTCGTATTCAAAATATAGTTAAACTTCGTATACCGGATCTCGAAGAATATTTTCTTAAAATGTCGGCACAAATTTCAGCTTTCATTTAATATACGACACTTCATATGTTCGGCACATTTGCGAGCGGAAACACAACTGCGAAAGACATCTGTCGGAATTTCCCTACGGAATTATGCATAGACACAATAATATCTCTATATATGATAGCGAGCTCTTATATATCATTTTATACTATTACAATGACTAGTTTACATCATGCTAAATGCCTCTGGAATTTTCTATTATTGAAAGCAAGCATATTTCATGTGTAAATTATTTACAATATTTGCTTTCAATAATCTTACAATATTCATTGCATATTGTTGCAGTAACAATTTCACATTACACTCGATGCCTCTGATATTCTATATTAATCAAAGGAAGCAGATTTTATGTTTAAACTACTGCCTTTTCTTACAATAATTTCGTAATATTTTTTATATTTGACAATAAGCTCTTAAATGTCATTGCACACTATTGTAAACACAAATTAATTTCTCATATACGTAATATTTTTAATCTTTTGCGTTGCATGAGATTTAGGCATATCTGCAATATTCATTGATAACCAGCCTACGTTAACAAAAACGCCTCTGGTATTTCATATTATATAATATTACGTCCCGGAATCCCTGCTATTACAATACNTCGAGTGTGCGCCTCTTCTCTCTGTTCTCTGTCTCCCTCTCTCTCTCTCTCTCTCTCTCTCTTTTTTCTTCTCCAATTTCTCCGTATTCCTCTTTCTCATTCCGGTAGTCGTCTGGTCACTACGTACCGGCACCGCCCCTGTTACTAAAACAATTCTTATTATTAATACTTATGTTATTATTATTTGCCGCATAAAAATATTCTTACAATAGGGAACTTAACCCCACTTGTCAAAAAAGACCTATGCCCTAAGCCGCGTCGGGCACAGGAGAACCGCGACACGCCGCAGACACTAACTGCGCAGGGCCCCGTCGTTTATTACGCGCGCACCTCCCTGAATCCGTTGTCGCAATCGACCGCACATAAGCCCCGCTATCCTCTTCCCCTGTCACGCCGAACCCCGCGTAGCGCGTCTAGTCTAACTTAAAGTACGGGAAAGGAAAGGACGCGGAAAAGAAACAAACTAATCACCTCCTTCCTTTCTATATATTTTCTTTTCCTTTCTTTTCTTTTTCCCTCCTCTTATCACTATCTACATCCTCTTGATATTGTACAGCTCGCAAAAACCATAAGTATTCCATGACCAGGGTTTGTTTCAAACATCGTCCCCAATCAGTCAAAATTCGTCGGCCGTCGTCCAGAGGTATTTTCGTGATGACATCAAGTCAACCCTATTCCAGCGGGTCCTCACCTCCCGGACGAAGCGCGCTTTTTCGTATAACTGAAAAAAAGGGAATGGAATATTTCAAAATTGCAAATCAGGTCTAGTTAACATTCTGCCTCCCCTTGATATTAACTTACCCGCACGAACGCTTCGAAAACTCTCTTCTCCTCCCTACTGGTCACAATTTTCATTTTTCCCCTCCTTTCTCCTTTTTTTCTCTTCTTCTTCACTTTTTTCTCCCTTTATTTTCTCTTCACTCTTCGACACGAGAACTTCGATTGGCAGCCGTCTACTACGGTCTAGACCGCATCGCGCCACCCATGCTCGAGGAAGCTGTATAAGCAATAACTTGAAGCCACGCGATAAGTGGGTCGTCAACACAACACACACAATCATAGAATAAAACCCTACGCGAATACTTGTCTAAATTAAACGAAAACCAAAGGCCCGCGTCACAATACCATTTATAGAAAATATCATAACCTCCCACCCATTTCTGTTACTGTATTAAAATTTGAAATATACCTGATAACGTTATGCGATTTTCAAATGTCATGTGCAACTTGGATAACCAAATTTTTCCACTCTATGAGAACAGATGTGCACGATCCGTCTCTTATCTTATCTCAGTAGACCTAAGAATACCGTGGAACACCAAGTCCGCTGGTATTCCTACCGAAAACACTGACCATCGCGGTTGCGGAAAGAAGAGGGAGACAAGGACGAACTTATAAATTAGGGCCTCGTCTTCAAGCAGTCAGTTTCTCAAGTCAATCTCGTGAGTCCTTTCAGACTACAGCCAGTTCTTCTAGAGAGTCTGATCTGTGCAGTCAAGAGCTTTTTCTTAATTTGGACCTCGTGATTCCTCAAGTTAGCCTTTTTTCAAATTCTATCAGTGCAGCCGCGCTTTATAGTTAGTTATTTCAAGTGGTCTCAAGCCGGCCGCCGGTCTCTCTCTTCTTTCCAAGGCGACGTAATTCACTCGATCTATTACTATTTCGGATTAGCCGATATCAAACGTAAGTTACTATTATATTATTATTGTCTCAAGAACCATCATCGCTGAAACAATACTGTCCAGTTGTAAACCTTCATTTCATTTCGTCGTAACGTAGTGAAAAAAAACCCGTTGCCATCTCGAGATAAAAATTATCTATATTCGTGAAAACAATAATAAATTGTATTTCTATTTTGTTTTATTTTGTTGTTGTTTTCCTTAATAATCCTATTTATTTTGCGATCCCACACCAAAACCACACGTATAATTTTCGACAACCTTACCACCTTCCCTCTCGGC
>NW_014559305.1:0-14849 GCF_001313825.1 Dinoponera quadriceps
ATCGACGATAATGTTAACGATCAAATTTGCAAATTTTCATGATATTTTGGAAAACAATCCATAATCGGTTGTTATAATATTAGTTTCTCAAGGGTATATTTAAATTGGATAACATATGGAATATATATAAGAAGATAGGAAATAAATACCTCTGGTCGGTTTTCATTTACACATAGCTTTTTCAATATATTTAGATACTGCAATTATTAGCTTCAATTAAAGAAATAATAAATAATAATTATTAAAAACGTTACCCACCTCGTAAGCAAGAAATCATTAGCACAACGTTATCACCATAATATTTTATAACATGTAACATTTGCAAATATGTAGTTCTTAATGTTGTTTACAACGTTAGTGTTAACAATACTTGACCCAAACATTAAAAATAATATTTCTACACTATAATTTTCATATTTAGGTACATTATATCATCAATTAATAATTCTAAAGCATCTATAAAATATTACATCAAAATATTGATAAAATCCACATGAAATGAATGTTTCAAAAGATCGATTTAAAGTTGTTTACTTATGGGGACGGGACAGTCTAAGATCTGTATTCCAAATTCCTTTTTGTCGACAAAAGTACCTTAAACGTGGCTTTTCAGCCAATCAGATGGTTCTTAAGCTAGTTTAGAGGCACATTGGTAAAAGAGAGTACAGAATACGGTCCTAAGTGTTAACACTAAGGATTGACGGACGCTTGTCTGCCGCCGTCTGGACGGCCTAATAGCGGGAAACACCTTTACGACATCCTCACCCTCCTGCGAAACGCATAGGCAACCATCGTTTCTCCAGAGATGTAAAATTTCGACGCGGCTTTCCATCCATGCACGCCACAAAGAACCGCTGTCCCGTTCATTATTCTATTCCGCGTTACACGCGTCCTCTCTCATATCTATCATCCCGACGAGGACGCGCGGTCGGTGGCTCGCGAAGCGAGAGGCAAAAATTCGCCGAACCTTTATTATCCTTTACCGAAGAATCATTTGCGTGGCGGTCACACGCGGAATCTATCGATTTCCGATAGCGCGCAACGAAAGAGTTTACCGCGGAACGACTCGGAGTTTCATCCTTCGGATGTTCGCGGCGCGCGCAGGAGAAGGCGAAACGCGGATGCGTCTCTTTCCATTGGATTTCCCCGGGTGCTCTTTACGGCTGGAGGAAAATTTGGCGCTTCGGGTATTCGTCTGCAGCGCTCGCGCGTCGCGCAGCTCGTTTATTTAATCAAGTCGAGAGAACAAACAACTTACGCGCGGCGCTCGAAGGAGCAGCCCGTCGAGACTGAGAGCGTAGCGACGCGCGCGCTTAATGGCCGGCCCGGCAAATAGACATTTAATTAGAGGAACTCCCTCGTTTTGACAGTTTTCACAGGCGGGGAAACGAGCCGGAGAAGGGCACCAGCGGTGGTGCCACTGCTGAGCGACGATGTGCAGCTCTCGGTCGACAAATACAGAAATAAGCTCTACGCGATGATGGATGATAAGCATCGCAAGCGCAAAAACATGTGAGCATATTTACTCGCGGGCACGCGATTATTGTTTCACGCGGCGTATAAGGGCTCCGCAGAATTAGCGCTTTTGACGCATATATGGGACAGCTAAGTGTCAGACAGCAATTTTATCCGAATTTCACAAACTCATCGGAGAATTTAATTCCGCATTCTGTACGGACGCGTGTGTGTACGCACGTGTACGCCGCGCGCAGGTACATTGCAATTTACTGTCAAAGGCATCCCCCGCTCATTTTCGAGCTTTACTTTCAAACGATGATGACGGAGATGTATTCAGGTGATAATTATCGGGGAATGTACGTTTTGCGTTTGCATGTATCGTCTGGTACGTGCGATAACTATTTCCGTCGGGTCGACGATTGTCTCGCAGGACAAGGTCCAGACTGCGACGACTGTCCGGGAGCATCAGAAAAGAAGCCACCGGCGCCAAGGCGACGCGATCGCCGGTAAGTTACGTGCCGGACGAGTAAAAAGTTTCTCACCCACGTAACATTATTAAGGTAGTTGTAGCTTGTAAAATGGGTTTTCCTAAGAATTCGCTGGAACTTGCACTGTATACAGATTTCAATATGATAATCGTTGGCGCAATTAGAAAATGATTGTAAGCTGAGATATTCGCAACTAAAGATGACATTTTCTTATATATATTAAATCAACCTTTTAACAATTGGCAAAACATCTGTATTATATATACAACATTTCAGTTTCGTTAAGCTATTACCGCGTTGGCTAAATTGTGGAATTTCGCAATTCCTACGTCGGATTGTTAATCCGACCTGATTTTTGCTGAATTTCACCCGATCGCGGTTTGTCGAAAAGAACTCACGTTGAAGAAACTCGTGGTCTTTTCTTTTTAGATGAACTGGCTACACCAGTTCGAAAAATTTTACGCAGACCGAAGCGTGAGAATCTCGTACATATGTTTCATGTGTTTCAATATAAATTTCTTGAACAACCAGCTAAGCTCAGCTAAGAAGAACAGACCACCGGTTCTCTTTACTCGGTTGTTTTCCAGTTACCTTGTTTTTATATTTCTTGTTTCTTTCCAGCGTGTTGCTCATTGCCAAATAAGAAGACGATCAGACCGCCTCAAGGCGACGGTACCGTGCGCGTTACTCAAACGCGAATAATTAATGCTTCCGCAGAGACGCCGATGCAGGAAGCTTTAACGAATTCTCGGCAGAATGGTAAGGGTCTCGTAACAATGACGTCTTCTTCAACTTCGAGTCTTCGCTTCAACTACAGAGCTACGATCGCGCACGTTTGTTAGATTCAACTTCGAACGGAGTCCGCTTACGGCGGTAATACGTTTTCTTCTTCTAAACGCCCACGCGATTCGGAAGTTTTCGGCAAAAGCAAACAGGGTTTTCCGGCTAGGAATCTAAGTAAACGTATCGCTCTGATTCTCACAATCAACCTCGGGGAATAAACGCCCACTTGTGTAATTTCGCGCGTCACACCGGTGCGCGAGTGTCCCGGTCGATATGTGAAGCCTCCGTCGCGAAATGTCCTCTTCCCTCTCACTTCAGACGTATAAATCCCAAATTCCCAGCGTTTTATCCAGCATTGTCCTTCCATCACTGATTATTTAGTGAACTCTTCGCATCAATTCGTGCTCAACGAAGTCCTTCGGGAGACATCAATAGCTGTTTAATTAAAAGCAATCAGAGCTACATGCCGATACAATTTGTTCCAATTTTTTTTCATGCCTATTTTCATCAACGCGATATAACGTAGAGTTCTATTAATATACGCTCTTTCGAAATTTCTCAGAGTGGAATCTCGCTCAACACGAGTGAAAAGTGGTGGTATTTTCATTCGAAGCGATAATGAAAATACAGCCACTCGGGATCGCAAGAGTGAATATTTCACTCAAGCTCAGAATGGACTCTGACTCCGTACGAGTGAATGTTTCAATCGATTGGAGTGAATTGTTCCCGTGACGGTGGAAAACATCAGATCCATTTTTCAGTTACAAGTGGAAATATTCATTCGACGATTCAAAGTGAAGGGTTCACTTTGTATGAGCGAAAGATCAATCGAGTTCGAGTGATTCGGTTGTCGCTCTATTTTCCGAATAAAACTTAACTCCAATATAAAACTTAACTCCAAGAAATTTGGAGAGTAAAATGGGATAAATATAGTCATTCTATATTTTGTAACGCGCCTGTGATGTCAAAAACTAGATTCATCTACAAAGACAACAGAGAAAAACTCTTTCTTTAGATTTAGCATACATGTTTGTTTGACTTAAGTTTATTTAATATAAACAATACCAAACACCATTTTGTTTGAATGAAAATGTTGTTTCACTAGAATAAACATATGAGGCACGTATTATTTAACGTAAAGATATATTGCTTGAGAAATCAAACAATCCTGTTTGTTGGATCAAACATTCGTTTATTTGCTCCATTCCAAAAGACAAATTTGTTTCAATTAAAGAAATCTTATCAAAGGAAATCTTTTCTCTACGTATTCTAATGAATATTCTGATCTCTATTTTACTAACAGTTTAATAACTAATTTCATCTATTCTATAATAATTATTAATGCCCGCATATTTGCGATCAATCGGTAGTTAAGAACGGTAGCGACACAGTACACGTGCAATCTAACGAACGGCAGTCTGGGAAGCTTACCTGCCGCAGCGGCGAAAAGCTGTTACTACCTTAATCAGCAGCAGCAACAGCAGCAGCAGCAACAGCTTAAATTGTCCAACTCTCAGCGGTCCATACAATCGGATCAGATGGCAATGGTGAGCGTAACACTGGTTTTCTGGTTTAATTCTCCCTTTTTCTCCGGCTGTGCGCTCTCTTTGCCGGCCGCTTTTCTCATTGCGGCTCGCATTATAGTAGGAAGGTAAATGGTGGATTCTGTTATTGCAGGCTACGTGTCGCGTGGGATTTGCGTTTAGATACTGTAACCACTCATCCGTGCAACTCACGCATACACACACGTGCACAAATATAGGTGTACTGTATGAGCATGCATCTCTAATTTATCCACGCCAGTTCACAGCCACGTTTGACCATTCGCTCGCGAGTAAATGGTTAACTCCGCAACAACGCCTAACGAAAAATGTTAACACGTTCGTTACTGTGTCATGTGTGACCGATCTCTCATCAGAAATCAGCGTCACACGTAAATGCGCGACACATTGTGAGAGATACTTGTCTGCACGGAAAAAAATATTATTTTACCGCGAAGAAAAGCAATTACTCAGTTTATTTTCTTTTTTAAATAATGGTTATGTTGAACAAAGAATGTTTTCTTGACAATAGTGTTAAAATACACTCATCATAAATGAGAAATACACTCATCATAATTAGAAAACTTGTTATAGTCAAAAGAAGAATTTGTTCTCTTTTCAAGAATATCAGGGTTTCATCGAGGAAAAGTTAAATTCAGTTTAACCGGAACAAGTAAACCGAAATCTTAGGTTTAGTGTTTTAATATAATATTCTTGATTAAGGTATCAAATTCATTAGGATACGGGATGTATTTTGAATAAATTTCATCGCTGTAAGCTACTTCGAATTTAACACGTTCGCTACCAGTAAGTTTGTTTCGTAACTCTTTACCACAATATCGTTAAAAGTTACAGAATAAATCTGCAGGGTTTATATGGAAAACTCCCCTAACAAACACCTCGTATTTTTATTACATAATTGTGTAAAACAGACTGATTGATAATATGGACGTGGAAGAAAATTTTGCCGTTGCACATGTGGGACTGATCTCTCGTGAGAGATCGTTGCGTTGCACGCGTGTGATTGATAAACGAATGTGTTGAGTATGTAACAAGGCGACGGGTTACTACTCGTCGTTTGCAATTCGCGAAGGTAAACGGACATCAAGCGGCGATGTGCGGTCAATTTTCGCAACGCGAATTTTTGAGAACGCGTGAGCATCGTCGCGAAATGTCGCGTCGTCGCGTTAATTTGCGACGCGCAAGTACGGAAACGCCGGAGACCTTTCCGACATTGCGTTATTATCGCGAGGTTAAATGTAAATGCTCCCTCGGCTTCCGTCGTGTAAGAATGAAGAGAGAATGAGATGGATGGAGGGTGAGAGAGGTTGGCGATGCAGTTTGTCATATTTATCTCGTGTACGACTGTATCTGACTGTACGTAGACTTGTCTCATATCTGACGCTGACACACACTCTCTCTCTCTCTCTCTTTTCCTTCTCTTTTCAAGCTCAAGCGCGCTTATATAAAAAGTTATGATCGCATTATCCAGATGGAAACACAGTGGTAGTGTACGACATTGATAGATATGCTATCCAAATTAGTCACAATTTCGTTCAACATCGTTTCTGGGTTCCCACATCAAATCTATAAGTATCAGAATACATAAAAATAGCTAATCTCATTAAAATTATACATAATCATTTTCGCGAAATATATTTTCTTCGTCGTTCTAACAAAATAATATATATATATAGTAGCAGCAATAAATATTTTAGATTATTACCACTACCACTATCTAACAGCACCCACTGCAAAAAAAGACTTTTCTAACTATAATTATGTCACTATGCCAATGTAGTCACAAAAATCGAGCTTTTTTTCAGTTTTAAAATGATGTTGACGTATCTGTGTGTTGCACGTAACGCTGTCAACCAGACTTGCTTATTGCGTACTCATGCATGCGATTATTTCTACTTTAACGAGCCATTATATATTTTTGTTCGCAATTATTATATCGCCTAGCCCTTTTTAAGTACACTGAAAGAAAAACTGCCACATTCAAGTAAATATTTATCATATTTATATAAGGAATATTGGAGCGATCACTCGAATGTAGCACATTGGAAGGAAAAAAATGTCACATTCAAACAATATTCAGCTAATTCAAGTAAGATAATTATTCTAATACTCCGCGGCAAATATTTACTTGGACGGCTTCGAGATACGCAAATAGTCTTATCAGCGTCGCATTTCCAGCGAGAAAAACGAGCCGCTCGAGCGGACGTGCGATGAATGTCACTGATGATGTTCGCAGGCTCGGATCTTCTCGCTAAATGCGCGCTATTATACCGTAAATAATCCGTGTCACCCGCTCACCCGCATTTGCTCTCTTTTCACGAGTAAACCCGTTAATTGCCGCACATCAAGGTCGCAATCTACGTACACGCTTCTCTCTCTCTCTCTCTCTCTTTTTATTTCCCTCTATCTGTCTGTTTCCGTATACATGTTGCCGCGATCACGATTTCACCGCGCTTGATGTTCCCCCGCTGGATGTTCCAATTTCAGTACGGCGCCGGAGGCAGATCGAATCAATTAGCGGCATCAGCACCTCGCGTCAAGCTGCGAAGGGCTTGCCAATAGCAACAGCATCATCAACATTACCAACTTGCTCAGCGACCCTTCGTCTCGCGAATTGCCGCGGCCCAGGACGATGCCGGCCACCAGGATCAGCAACAATCCCAAGGGCAGTCTCAAGCAGCGATGGTCACGTCGACGGCCTCGGCGTTGCCCAGCAACGTCACTCGGCACTTTGTCAGGACCATGAACGGCGGTTACCTCAGCAACCCGGAGTCGTCGTACGTCAGCCACCATCAACAGACCATCCGCGACTACCTGAACCAGACGATGCCGTTGCCGGCGCAACGACACTTGCGAGCGCGAGATCGAGCGATCTACCAGGCCACCGGTGGCAGGAACAACCTCGTCGACAGATCGTGCACCGTCGCCGCGGACGTCGGCACGACCGGCGATCATCGTCGTGCTGCACGCGGTCAAGGTGGCAGGTTGCAGGAGAGGCGCAGCGTCGACGCCGGCTGCATCGGCCAGCGGAAGTTGTCCTCCACGTGCGACGGGTTGAAGTTCTTGGACAGTAGCAGCCAGAGGCACGGCGTGATAGCCGCGTCCGTCTACAAGGAGCTCTGCAATGGGTCTATCGGGGTGGTGAGCGCGCGTGTGGCGGGGGCGTTTCTCGGGGGCGAAGAGCGACGATTGGAACGGGACGGTCGCGGGTCGCTTTGTTCTCGAACGAGATCCCGCGGCTCGAGAGCGTGGGGAGTTCAAGCACGCGTATGTGGGGATTTCTTTTTCTTCTCTTTCGCCGACGAGGACCTTTACACGTGCGCGACGAAGCGTCCCGGGGGATTTTTTTCCCATCTGTACGCGACCGGGGGATAAATCGAGCCCTCTCGACTTACGCTTCCGAAGGAGACGCGGAAGATTACAGAAAATTTCTGCACTTATTCCGACGGAAGAGAGATTGTAATCTGGAATGTGTGTGTGTGTGTATTCGGCGAGTGAATTTTTATAGGAAATATTTGCCTTCTGCAATCCCCACACCGCGGCGTGAGGAGTCATTTTTGTAATGGCGGTTTTTACGAGACGGGAACAGTGGGTGCGCGCGTGTATGCGTGTATGTATGCGTGAAAATAAAATTAATGTCAATTCAAGACTCGCATTTTTATACAAAGCAAGAATATATAATCTTATATGGAGATAAAACTTGCTCTTATACATGAAGACATTCTATATAGTTCCATTAAAAATATCATATTCTTGCCATTTCGGAATAATTTTTATTCAAGGGAAAAAATATTGGACAGAAGAAAACGGTATCTTTAAACGGTCTTTAAACTGATACAATTTCTGGTTTGGAAGATATCGTTCTTTTTATCCAATATTTTTCTCTTCGATTTATGAGAATTATTCTTGAATAACATAAATCTATTGTTAATGGAATTATATAGAATTTCATGCATAACAGCGTTTTATCTTTCTATAAGATTATATATTCTTGATATATAAAAATGTGAGTCTTGAATTGATACTAACGTTGTTACTGTCTGTGCAATTCTATTCGGCGAGAACGGATTCGCGGAAATCATCGTCGGATGATGGTTCGCTTCCGCCAACGTTGACTAGACCTTAATCCGAGCTTTAACTCTCGTCAAAACGAGAACTCAAATTCAGATTAAGATTTAATCAACGTTGATAGGAACGAACATACGAAGAATCAATCATGCGGTCGGCTCGCGAATGATCTTTTCGGGATTCGTTTGTTCATCCTCCCGGAAGCGAGAGTCGCCTGGGGCGCGCCAACAGCATATGGTTCCTAAGTAAATAAGCAAATTTTGTACGATGCGAATGTATAATTAACGCTACCGAGTGTGTCGCGCGCCTCTCATCACTTCCGTTTCCCACGGGGATCAACGGTTTTCGCGGCTCCGGCCGGTGAGCGCCCGAAGTAAAGTTCGCTAGTAAAAACGATCCCTCTATAGCTCCCTCTCTCTCTTTCTTTCTCTTGCAGTTTCTAAGGCCACGACTACCTCAATTCTTTATATAACGTAAAGTATCGGAAATACGAAATGTGGGAGATGAGCGTTCGGACACGTATGCAAATGCTCACCTTCTCCTTATCGCTCTCTATTTCTCGCGCGCGCCAGTTCGATGAAGAAGATGTGTGACAATAACCGTGAATAACCGCGGGGATTCTACTACAAACGGAAAGTTCAATTCATTTTCGATAAATAAGAGGAAACTAGGACGTAATACGGAAATCGCGCGGGGCCTCCCCGGGGCGGAGATCGGCCCGTGGGAATCCGGAGAATACGTAGGAAGCTTAGGATATAAGGCCGAGTTAGTGGGGCGCACACCGATGATATATTCCGAGTTGACATACACACACACGCACACACGGCGGGGCCATAGCGGACCGCGCGCGACACACATTTTTCTATATTTTATTTATATGTCCGACGTGGGCTATGTCGGCGAACACGTACACCGTACATTATACATATCGTATCCGGCAGTCGCCTCGATATACAAATTCCATTAGATCATATACCTTTGTCGCAGTTGTTCGTGATGTGCAATTCCTTTGTGCGCACCAATGGCGTGTGACTTGTGGTATACTGTACATGGCGTGTTATGCAAATAAAATTTTTCACAATAACGGACCAGACTTACCGGGTGTGTTCACTACCCTCGCAACACTCGAACATCGTATTAAGATTATAGAGAGGTTACGATCTTACACAATTTTAATGAGAATGTTACTGATATGTAACCATTAACCTTACAATATAATCTTACGTTGTAATATTGTCGGAAGGATAATGGAATCTTGTTTCAATATTTCAGTAACCTTACGCGCAATCATCTCACATTTCACGTATGCTGGAAATATTACAGAAACTATGACGTATGGTTTAATATTAATAATTGAATTTGATATGCGCGTTTTCGTATTTCGAAAATTAACTTTCTATTTATTCAGAAATTCGATTAAATTTAACTTACTAACTCAGTAGATTGTCTGCGAGGTTTCTTATTGAAAAAAAAAAGAAAAGAAGATTCAACTTTTCAACTATTGGCAAAGAACGAACGATTGAAAATTATTGGAAACCAATAACATTTAATTGATACTTCGCTAATATTCAAATAGGCCAATGTTTCTTTTTGCAAGGGCTCCTTATCAAAAATGATATTAGAAGGTCCTTGGCATATTGTATGAATATTAATACCACGTTGTCCTACAAGGATTTCTGGTATTTCAATGGAGTGAGTTTGGATGAACATTTTTATGTTATTGGGAGGTTAATGGCGGGTTTATTAATCCCCATGAAATGTTACTATCTTATACTTTAAAGTTACTGTAATCTTATTGGGATGTTGATGTGCTGTGAGGGTAGTTGCGCCTTTTCTTCGGCGTAATCGTCAGACTAATGCTAACGACCGGCCGACTATTATTACCGATTAAATTAATACTCTCATTAATTTCCAATCCGATTTTAATACGTTTAATTACAAACGCGTTTGGTATGTACATAAAGAGCGATCGCGTTAAACATTTTGGCGTCGCTCCTATTCGCCGTTTAATGCTTTAATTGTTAATACCGAAGTAGTTTTAATTGAGAGTTCGGTTCGCCGTGCAAATGCGAACTTCCGTCTGGGGAATATGAGCATGTGTGTATTGCTGTGAATTTGCGCTCGGATTTATTCGAATGGGGACTGCTGCGCAGGATGTTGGAAAATTACTGCGCTGTCAGCGAGCGTAGGGCCGGTGCCCAGAATTCGAGCGACAGGACGGACTGGAGAATCCGAAGAGAGATCCGCGGAAGATCCAAAAAGAGTCGGAAGACAGGAAGAGCAGAATAATATTTAGAAAGAGAGACCGAGAGAAATAGAACTCTCTCGCCCTCTCTTTCTCTCTTTCCAAATATTATTCTGCTCTTTCTGTCTTTTGGTTCTTTTCAGAGCTACCGCGGCTCTCCGAGGAGAAATCGCCCCATTCCATCCTGGCTCGCCATCGAACGAATCGGACAACCCCTTTTCATTTTCCGTCCGACGTGATAATGCGCGCCGCTCGATGTTTCCTCGATGAGCTCCGGACAGCCCCAGGGTCGACGAAGGGTAATAGCGGCTCGTCCCCCGGATCTACGTTCCTCGTTGCCGTAAAGGCATACCGCGTTCTTTCCTAGGACAGAACAACGCAGACATCGACCGCATGGAGTCTTCCCGCCTGGCGTCATCCACCTCCGCTACTTTCTCGTCGTATAAAGAGATACGTCACGTACATGCGAAAGCGTGTTATGCACATTATAACGTCACACGGTCAAAGCGGCCGCGAATGTCGTCGACGATTACATACTTTCCGAGTCAGGTCGTTCTGCAAAGTGACCTTAGAGAGAGATTAACGGGAATTCCGCTCGCAAAGTTGCGCCCACCCGTGATCCTTGAATCCGAGATCCGTTCGTGCGTCGAGTTTCTCGTCCGCTTCTCTTTGACTTCCTAATTAATTGTGGAATGATAATGATGACATGACGAAATTATAATTATATTAAAATAAATAAATATACCAATAATACAATAATACAATGTACCGCGATAATAATAAAATATAACAATAAATAAATACAATAAAATAGATACAATAATAGATAATATACAAAAATTAATATAAGGAGAAAAAGTATTAATAAAAGGAAGCAATTATAATATAATCAGTAATGAGGATAACAAAACAATGAGGATATAATAATAATTCAAATAATTTGAACGGATCACGCAATGTCATCCTTTGATAAGGATCAAGAAGCACTACGTAATAGGGAGCGATATTGTTAGCAGTGTGAAAGCTTTGTGACTTGCAACTTTGTGACTAGAGCTCTGAGGTAAGCAAAGAGAGTAAGAACGACGGGCAAATAAGAACGTTGCATTGAATACTGCCGGAGCTTCGGTGGCTGAATTAGTGCGGCGTCCTGCTCTGCTGGTAAGTGCGGAAGTTCAGATTTGACTCCTGACTGAGGCAATATTTCTTGCAGCATTAACAATATAAATCTCTACAAGTTCCGGGAGGATCATTTAATCCGTGAGAATTTGCGTGTGATTTTTTGAGAAATAACTAAAACAATTGCTGAGATTTTCGAGTGTTATTGACGCTCGTTAAACCCAAGAGTATAAAAGTCCAAGTTCATCTTCAGACGTTTCTATAACCAATAAAATGAATCATAACATAATGATCTGAAGAACTCAAGATAGTCAAAATAGTCTTTGATTTAAGATCCGACTCTTAAACTCAAAATAATCTTTGATATAAGATCCGACTATTAATACGGAGATTAGTGGTAGAGATAAGTTACTGAAAGCGCCAATATCGCAGACAAAAATGAAACGGAAGAACTTCTGTTCATTCATGCGTTTATGTGGACCAGTTTGACCCTCATGCAACTGCTTACGGATTAATGGGGTATTAATTAGTATTAATTGCAGATTAAAGAGGATCATGTTCGACGTGGAAATGAGATGATTATTACGTACAGTATCACTCATATGCAGCAAATCCGGAAATATGGCCCGGCCATATACGTGATACTGCCGAACAATTTTATCTTCTCGCTGAAATCAATTTCGTATCAACACTTGCTTTGGCTTTCATTTGCTTATCGTTCTTATTCTTGCATACAACGTTACCGATATATATGTGAAAACGCGGTGTGTGTGACGTTAAATCGTTTCAAATAGCGATGTAATGGAAACACTCTGTCGCGCGGAAAGCAAACTGCGTCTTGTCGATTTGCGTTACGTCGTCTTTTCTATCTGCGAGCTCTGGTCTATTTGCGATGCGTAGTTTCGCCCTCCTTCCTTCAATCTTCCTCGTCTCTTCCCTTTTTGCACGTGCCACCGACAGAATCGAGATATCTATTTGCGTGCACGCGCAGCTGTGGGCAGGCGAGTTTTTATCGTCACGATTGGGGTTAGCTTTTGAGATATCCTCTGAACGCCGTCGTCGGGCGATTGTCGAGCGAACGTTTTATTGTTTCGCAATGTCGAACTTGCGGGTTAACTGTCCACTGAAATCTGGGTCGATAAACTTCGCTTTCGAACTTTTCACCCGCTCAGCATCATGGAAAAAGAACAAGAAGAAGAAGAAAAAGAAATAAATAGTTCCTTCGTTTCTAATAAAAAAAACTCCAGATTGCGGGATCCTCTCTCTCTCTCTTCCTCCCTTCCCCGGGAATTTCGTAAAGGCTACTGAACAACGGTAATGAGATTATTTGTTCCGGGATTACTTATCAGATTCACGTGAGCCAACAGTTGGCGAACGGCGGGCTTTCTTCCATTACGGTTCAGACAGACGAGAAATAGACTTACCGGCCCTGGAGCGACGTGCACTCACCTTCCTCCAGAAGGGGGTAGAGAAAGAGAGAGAGAGAGCGGAGATTCGACGGTATTTCCGCGGGTCCATTTATACTACGAGCTTCATACATAAAGGACTACTTACTGCGGGATCCTGCGGCCGGTCCCGTGCTCCCTGGCGCGAGAGACTTTACGGTCGCGATTCGACCGGACCATCTTCCCGGATTTCCTCCAGTTCGTCCGGCTTCGACCGAGTTCCCCTGCCGTTCCGTAACGACCGTACGCCGTGGATTCAGCGAGTCGCAAATCGGGGTGGACAACGGCGCGTGAAAGCGCCGGGAAAGCCCTTATCCAGGTCTCGGCCATTCTCACCCATGCATGCCATCCCCGAGGGCCGAGTCCTCGGCTAAATATTCATGCGATAAACGACGCGCATCCGTGTTTCGATTTTTCTCTCCTGTGTGCGCACAAGCGTTACATCCCGTGTCTCGCCGAAATTGCGGACTCTCTGACCACGAGCCGTGTGAAAATGCTTGACCTCCCACGACACTGATTCGCGAACCCTTCGCACGTCTCCAGAGCCGCCACCTTTTTCCACGGCGTCTCATGCTTATTGCTCATCGACGGCCCGTGCACAGTAAACAAAATTGCGTCACAAACAATCCACTAAAATTTTCGTGTTATTTTAACAAAGTGAATACGTTAAAAATAATATTATTGAAGTAATATTATTAAAAAGTGGTATTAATTATAGATGGTAAAAAGTAATATACTATCAAGGTGAATATGCTAAAATAACAAGAATTTTCAATGGACCGTTTTTAATGCCAAATTTTTTACTATGCATGCGCTCCTGCTACTTCGCATTGGAACCGATTTAACAGTGGGATTTCCGATATGAAAAAGAAATATTGAAAGACTGAAGGCTCCTTGATGGTAAATAACTAGTTAAGAATGAAAGGCTAATAAGAGATGTCGCTCACTGAACGCTGAGCGCGATAATTTTCAATCTTATCGTCAGGATCAAATTGTTCGACGGTGTGTAAAGTACGCATATCGGACTGACTTTTATGCATGTGGGGTGTTGCAGTCATCTTTCACGTCGAACCAACCCTTTATTCTGCGATTGATATTTTTAACATTAACCTTTCATCGGCACACTTACTATTTGCTGTTTACTTCAGCATTGCTTTGAGTTTATGGATTTATACACACTGAGTTTATGAAATCTAGTAAATTTTCTGATACGTCCTTACTTTAATATCTGTAAATGTATATATCTAATATGCAAATATTCTAATTTTAAATGTGCAAAAAAGGCAATTTTTCGGCAAATTTGTCGCAATCGTTATTTTTCAAATAAATATTTCGAAGTATGAGAAAATATCTTTTTATTGATTTTACATAGAAAGAAGAAAAAATTTCGAAAGCTTTAAGAAAATAATTGTACGTTTCTATGTGTATTAATTCACGATTCAATAATTATGGGATCTTAGTTTTTTGCTTAAGTCAATTTGACCCGTGAATGCCAAACTAGGGTTAAATATTCTCCTGCAAATGCCCCGGACCTTATAGAAAACTTTTTTAGCGAGTGTGGCGGAAAATATTGGCTCAGCCAGAAGTCAAACCTAAACCTCTTTACTCGTCGAAGGTCGGGTTTCGCAACATTTACTAAACAAATTTCCTACGGCTCGCGGCATTTAGAGGGGGGGGGGGGGGG